>NW_007731198.1:88860-97871 GCF_000696425.1 Galeopterus variegatus
TTTAAGCAATTATAATTTATCTTCTATTTGTTCAAGGTAATCACTCTATGCCCAAGTGACTTACCTGCTTATTAGCCAGGGTTAGTTGCCAAGATAAGCTCTATGCTATCACAGTTATACCAATGCTTTTGATGGAGATGGTCCTACATGCCATTGTTAACCAGATAAAAAAGAAACTTTCAGTCATTTCTTTAAAGCCTATAGATTTGTAGCTGACAGCACTGCGAGTGAAGTCATTGAGGAGGACAGGCTAGGACTGGCTGAGCTCTGAGAGCCAAGTCAAAAAATAATCTGTCTCCAGACCTATCTCCTCCATGTGCGTTCTAGGTAACTTTCAGAAGCCAGGTAAGAAGAGGGCAGCGCTACTAGGAGAGGCCCCTTGGAAACATGCCAAGGAAGGCTTTGAGTTCTACCATCAGAACTTCATTTACTGCCAGAAAACCTTGCTGTACACTACCACATGCTTTTGAGACAGAAAAAAATAATCAGAAACATAATTATTTAATACATATGATTATCATTATTGTTAATAATAATAAGCAGTTGACATTCGGGTGACTTACCAGGTGTGAAGTTCTGACATAAGAAAATTCCCATAAAACTCTGTACTATTACTGTCTGCTTTTGCCAGTGAGGCTAAGAGAGGTAAGAAACTCAAGGTCATACTGCCAAGTCACTTGTAGAGCCCGGACTCAAATGTTGGGCCTGATTCCAGAGAGCAGGTTCTTAACTGTTACCCACATTTACACACTAGCCCACAAAAATAAAGCAAAGGCATGTCCCAACTATTTTATTTCAGAAAAAAAAAAAAAAAACTTTTGGAATTTGGACTGTAACTCTTTAGAATTTGAATTAGGAATTCTTTTGTTTCGTCAGCTTCCCTCAAGTCTCCTGGTGCCTAGTTCCTGGTTTGCTCCTCCAACTGGATAAGGGTAGACAGCTGAAAGTTGGAATTTTGAGTTTCACCTAGAAGTAGAGCCTTCCCCGACTCAGGATCATTAGAATGAGCCAGATTCTTCCAAACCTAATCAAAGTGCTGTTTTACTTCCTGTGATTGAAATGCTTAACTATTATTGCTCTAACTTTTATCTTTATTTATTTAGAGGACAAGCAGAAGGTTTTGGGTTACTATAATTAGAGATGCTATTTGGTAGGCAAACTATTGAACAAGAATGTTTTGTTCCTTTCATGTAACTGCACTACTCTGAAATGCAATTAAGTTTGTGGATGGCTATTTGCTTCTTTTATGGTGGATCTTTTGTCCTGTTGAATTTAGCTAAAAATTATCCCTGGAAGATTTTTATTCATACATCCTTTTACTCTTTGTGTATCTCCTAATTTTTTTGTTGCTACTCATTTTCTTTTAGCCAATCTATAAGCAACCCCTTTTGGTAGCTTTAGTTCTAAACTAAAAAAAGCAAGTAAACAAAACAAGAGCAAAAAAAAAAAAGGTAGCTTTAGTTCTAAACTAAAAAAAGCAAGTAAACAAAACAAGAGAAAAAAAAAAAAAGAAAGAAAAGAAAAAAGCTTGTTTTGAAGGGTTTAAATATTGGAATCTAAGGATATAAATGTCAAAGTCAGAGTTTAGTTCACTGTTCTGCTATGTGTTAAGAAACCCTTAAAGGCACACTTGTTGGCTTTAAAAAAAAATAACTGAAAGTTTAGCCATTTACAGTAGTATATTTGGTATTTTCAAATAACAGTTAAATAAAATTACATTAGTCATTCAGACAGCACACAATTATTTGTTGTTTTCCTTATTCTTGAATGTCTAATTATATACTCTCCATTGGTTGGTTATTATTTCTTAAATTATTCAAAGGGCTGGGGAAACATATACATAAACAATACATACACATTGCACAACATGTCTCAGCTTTAGGCGATTTAAAATTTTTATAAATTAACAAAGCAAATTTACTTATACATTCTCCCTATCCATTTATGACAGAAAAACTAGAAAAGAAGCTTAAAGGCCCTGAATTATTATAAAACCATAAAACTAAACTTTCTAGAAATGAGAGTATTAACTTTAATATAACCATTGCCCCAGTTCCAGAGACCTTACACTTTTTCAGTTCAGTCCTTGTAGAAGCAGATATGAGAGTTCCTCTCCTCCACCCCACTCCTCCTACAAGGTGCTCATGGTCCCATTCCCTTTTTAGAGCAGATGGATCACCTGGGGCATTGTGAGATGGGCTGAGGCAACGTTGGTGGTGGGGGTAGGGGGACACCTAAGTTACTCAAACACAGATTAAATACAGTCTTGGAGCATGGATAATTATCACTCTGCTGGATTATTAACAGTCGAAGTGATCCACTCCAAAGCAGTGTGCAGGGCCTGGAGAGGACAGTGGAAGTCACTCTCTTGAGTACAGGCTTCATGGTCAGTGCATATGCCTGGGCACAAGAACAATGTTTTTGCATTGACACATGTCTCTTGTCTTTGTTAGGAAAGGAGTCTTTTCCCATTTGAGCATCTCCCCTGGCCAGTTCTCAAATTCCCAAGCTACACTCTGGAAACACTTCTCATTAACTTCCTCTAAGTGCACATATTAGTCTCAAGAATGCATCTTTTGATCTTCATATTTGCCTCCATACTCTAGATCCTATTGTTTTGTTCTTCTACAGCAGATCTTAATGGCTTTTCAAATCCATAGCAAGAATTAGTGGCAACTCCTAACAAGGTTCTCTTCTCCTGAGGGTAGGAATGGCTCATTTTTAAAACCCTCCCATAAGATGAGGGGAAGTCATTGCATCCCACACATCTGTTACAAAGAAAAGAAAGATAAGCAAAAGGAGCAATTTTCCTATCAATACAGTCTGAACATGTATATTCTGCCACATTCATTTAAGAGAAAGTTATATATGCACACATACTTATATAGGACGAAAAGAGTACTGAAATATTGTGTATGCACAATACATATATAGGATGAAAAGAGTACTGAAATATTGAATGATAATAAGGAGTTTCTATTCTAGCTTCAGGGACAAACAGCTGTGTAACATTAGAAAGGCCATTTAGTCTCATTAAACATGATTCTCCAACTGAGAACTAAAAGTACAACTTGTTTATCTCTCAAGTTCTATGATTCTAAGATCATGAAAGAGGTTAGATATGTGATATGTGGCACTTTTATAAATATATCTCTGATATTTAATTCTTATGATAAAATTATGGTTCAAAAGTATGCATAAATTTCTAGTTAGTACTATTAGAAAGAGCAGAAAATATGATTCTTCTCCTTTGTGTGGATGAGTTTAGCGTCCTTACTCTTTGCTTTTTCCATGGTGGCTTCAAAACAGCAGGGAAAAAAAAGAGTTAAAAAAATCTATTTTAAAGGTAACCAGAAAATATGAAGTCAATCTTTGTAATTTAAAAAAGGAAGGACAATTTATTCTGAAGTGAACTATTTTCAGGATGTACACGTGTGTGTGCATATCTGCATACATATATATTATATATGTATCTATATAAATATTATTGACCCATATGTAAAGGTATGACAATGGATTTTCTGTTGTTCTAACTGTACATTAAGAAAATAAAAAGGCTTTGTAAAATTCTCCTTAATTCATATTCAAAAGGTAAATTAATTTCATTCCTTTGTCTTATTATATTTTCAAAGAATTTACTTTCTTGTCAAATGATGACAAAATGTCAGTCTTTTTTTTTTTTTTTTTCCTTTTTGTCTTTTTTCGTGTCCGGCAATGGATCGTAACCCTCAGTGTTGCGCCCGTACCGGACCGGGACCGGCAACGGGATTGCAACCCTCGGCGTTGCGCCCGCACCTCGCTCAGCCAGTGAGCGGGAACCGGTCTGTACGTGGGATCCGAACCCTCGGCGGGAGCACCGCCACGCTCCCAAGCAGCAGGGCGCCACCGGGCCGGCCCAAAATGTCCGTCTTTAAGAGCAGATATTTTTTGCGTAGATTAAAAATGGATGCAAGTATATGTATCTAGAAAAAATTGAAAGCAGGGTCATGAAGAGATATTTGCACACTTATGTTCAAAGCAGCACTATTCACAATAAGCAAGAGGTAGAACAACCCAATATCGACAACTGACAGATGAATGGATAAACAAAATGTGGTAAATACATATAAACAAATATTATTCAGCCTTTAAAAGGAAGGAAATCCTGTCACGTGGTACAACATGGATGAATCTTAAAGATATTATGCTAAGTGAAATAAACCAATCACAAAAAGACAAATATTTATGATTCCATTTATATGAGATATCTGAAGTAGACAAATCCATAGAAACAGAAAATAGATTAGTGTTTACCAGGAGCTGGAGAGAGATAAAAAAGGAAAATAGCTATTTCAGATTTGCAAGATGAAAAAGTTCTGGGGGTCTGTTACATAACGATGTGAATATACTTAACACTACTGAACAGTATGCTTAAGAATGGTTAAGATGGTAAGTTTTACATTATTGCTTTTTATTAAAATAAAAAATGATGTAAGTGACAAGAAAAGTTTAAAACAGTCATTATTTAAAATATTAATTTGTCATTCATTGTATGTTTTTATTCATATGCATTTGTTTCATTTTCATTCACAGAGGTTAGTAAAGTAAAAAAAATAAGTGAAAATAAATATCTTTATTACATACTCTTGAAAATCTGAAAACTCATACACAATTCCAAAGTAATTATAGGCAAAGTTGTCAGTGATCTGTGGTGGAAGGTGCAATGGATTTGAGGTAGGAAGACCTAGGTTTTAATATGCATCCTGTTGTGGCTATTCCTGTGACCTACTAAATTGTAATTTCCTTAAAGGCAAGAATTACTTTATCTTTGTATTTTCCTGAAATACTTGGAGCAGTGTCTCCAATATTGAAATTAAGTTATGCTTTTAATTGGGTTATACTCTGAAGAAAAAGAGTGTACAATGAGTAAAGCGTACACTTGTTCTGGCATCTACTTGTCATTCCAGCACGTAGGCAGCAGCTGGACAGAGTGGTGGACAAGCCAAGACTTGGAGAAGACCAGACAAGGGCAGGGCCAGGACCCAATATTAGCACTGGTGTTCAGCTTTGTTTGGGAAGCACAAGTTTTTTGAAAAACACAAAGCCCAATATCAAGAAATCTTGTAGTGGGAACCAAACCAAGCTAGCCCATGACCCTGAGTGAAAAGAACTAGGTCATGAGCAAGGAAAGGAAAGAGCTGTAATCCAGGAAAGCTGACAGCTTAAAATGTGGCGCGAGTGATTGAAGCACAGAGGTCAGCCCAGGAAGAAGAGGCTCTGACCTGTTTCTCTGCCTCACATGTATTTGTCACCTCTCTTCCCCTATGTGACAGAGCCACAAAAGGATTACTCAAAGCCCATTTCTTCTGAGCAGTGAGAGACCCCAANAATTCTTTATCTTACAACAGAGACTTTAGCCTGGGGAAAATTTCGTCTTTTGCAAGGTTAACATTTCTATATGTACTTTTAAGAAGTTAGGCTAAACCTGAAATTACAGGGCTTTGGAGGCCATGTGAAATACATTTGCTCTATAAATATTGGTATATTCCACACTGACCTATGGCAAAGCTATTAAATGATGGGTAGGGACTATTTCTGGTCTCATTTAAGATTTAACTTAAAGTTTTTGTACCCTCTTAAGTAAAGGGGACATCAACACACACACTGCACCATAGAGGTTTTGTGAACTCCCTAGAAATCTGTGGATCTCTGGGTGTGACTCCTCTGCTCCAAGCTTTTACACCTTGAGGGCAGCAACACTTAAAATTAATGGCCACAGGTTCATTCCAGTTACTAACAAGGGAAAGCTCATGAGAGGTCCTGTGCTTTATATCTTCAATGAAATCAAAGCAGCACTGTTCACCTGGTGCTAGCTACCACGTGAGTATTGTCCAGTTCAGTTGGTAGGAGAGAAATAACCAACTTCTACAGTGGTTGTAGGGTTGGGTCACAGACCCCTCTGCCCCATCCAGTGCAGGTCCTGAGCCAGGTAGTTGAAAAAAGATTCTGGTGGCCGATAACAGAATAGACATGCTTTATACTGATGCAAGCTCTGCTGACCAGTGGTTCAGAGCCTCCGCCTTTCATACTGAAAGTACACAATAGTGGCATCAAGCCAAGGAGTACATGGGTGCAGATGTACAGTTACTCTACTCTTATATAATTTGTTTACAACAGATGTGCTGAATTATAACTGGCTGGATATGAGACGAGGGGGCCTGACTATACTGACTCCATTTTCCCCACAGTGGTCATCTCCAAAGTGTTTCTATTATAGGTTTCTATTAGTAAAAAGTCTTTAGAACATCTCTAATGTATGTGAGTTTATTTGCTTATAAATTATATAAATGCACTATTGTAGTAATACATATCATACAGAATATAAGCAAGAGTATAACTGTAAAACATGAGATAAAAGTAAAATATAAACAAGTTATAATATTTTATTTCTAAATTCCAAAGGACTATCTTGTATACCCTTGAGGTGTAGTCACCTTATCTAGAAAACATTATTCCTTAGGATGATTTTTGCAAATCAAAGTATGGAAACAACAAGCAAATGAGGTCATTTTTATAGAAATGTCTCATTTTAAGAAAGTATAATTTACATTCCAAAGTCTAAATTTACAAGATAAGTTAGATTACGGTATAAATTGTGTTTCAGTGAGTGTCTATTTCTGTGATGTTCTTGAAGACAAATGGACTTTTTTCATCTTCATATTACCAGTACCTAGATTACAAAAGGGTTTTCATAGAGTTGTGTTTTTAAGACGCTTTCACAATGCATTTAATATAAGGATTGATACCAGTTTTCTGAAAACTCTTCAGGAACACACCTCTACTTACATTTTCTTTTTCATTTCTGGAGACGCCCAGTCATGTATTCTACTCTTCTCACCGTGGTGAACACCAGCAGTTCTCCAAATGGGCAGTGCCGCTTTCTGTCCCTTCGTTTGCCCATCCAAATCTCGACAGGTGTGGTTCTCCCCTACTCCCTCCTTTACCGGCCTACTTATTCTTCAAAAACTCAGGGCTGTTTTCTCTGCCTTTGTTCAGCCCTAGAGCCCACTGTGCCTCTTCTGCCCACTCCTGCAGGAAGTGCAGCCAACACTAACGCGGCATTTGCACATTTGACTGTTTGCTTTTCGTTTTCCTCATCACTCCCACATCGAGAGCCTGACAAACAACAATACCAACAAAAATAAAGAGCTTCCATTTAGTATTGGCACTGCACTGAATCCTTCGCAATTATTCTCTCAAAGGTAGGATGCAAATGTACGTGTGTGTGTGTGTGTGTGTGTGTATTGAGAGGGTGTCGAAGAAATTTTTGCTCAATTTTTCTCTCATGGGCCGGCCCGGTGGCGCACTGCTACAGTGCACCGCTTGAGAGTGCGGAGGTGCTCCCGCCGAGGGTTCGGATCCCACATACAGACTGGTTCCTGCTCACTGGCTGAGCGAGGTGTGGGAGCAACACCGAGGGTTGCGATCCCGTTGCTGGTCCCGGTCCGGTACGGGCGCGACACTGAGGGTTGCGATCCGTTGCCGGACACGAAAAAAAAGACAAAAAGGAAAAAAAAATTTTTTTTCTCTCATACTCCCCATTAACTTATAGTTAGATGGTCATTACAGAATGCATACTCAAAGGACTTTCACAATATCATCAACTACAGCTGATTTGATAGAAAAAGTATAAGAAGCAAGAAATTTATTCAATAATTTAGATTTCTTGGAAAGACACACTAAACATCAGCTTTTGGAACCTTAACTGACAATCTCAACTGCTTGCTTTAATTTGTGTCAGTAATGGCCTTTGAAAAACTATTTTTACAGGTATTTTATTTCTCTCTTCTAACAATCTGTATATTTTCCTTACTAACATTGAAGTCTAAATGGAAAAACATTGGTAATATTCTGTTTATGAAGACAAGTGAGTTGACTCTAACAAAAATATTGATTCATGTCTTGCTTCTCAGTGAGAAATGCCACCCATGAAGTCCGCTGGCACTTGCTGCTAATAATAACATAATTTCAAGAAAGCCAGAAAAAGTACGTACCTTCACTTACAAAAGTGTGATTTATTTTTCTTAATAGGAAATGTCAAGTGCATCACAGTTTAACTTTACCTGAAAACAACTTAACAACATATTTTTACCTACGTTATATAAAACTTCAAAAGGGCTTGTCAGAAATCAACATAGACTATAAGAATATATCTCCCTTTTTATAGAGCAAAATCTAAAAAGAAAGTATTGAAGGACAAATTATTTATAACTTTCATTAATTTAGTTATTTCTTCTTTTAAAAAAAGAGAACAAGTTTACATGTGGTATAGAAATTTAAATTTTCCTCTTCCTTACAAAAAAGTATCTTATTTATGTAGGTTTTCTACATCATGNGAACAAGTTTACATGTGGTATAGAAATTTAAATTTTCCTCTTCCTTACAAAAAAGTATCTTATTTATGTAGGTTTTCTACATCATGCAGGTGGAGTTGATAGACAATAAAGTATTTTTCGCAGTTATTAAAATCATCATCTATACTAACAATTCCTCTCGACAATCTTGTCAGGGTATAGTTCTGTTCAGTCACATGGTTAACATCTGGCAGTCACTCAAGGTAATAACTAGCACCATCAATTTGTTGCTTATTTAGAGGAGACATACTGGAATGGATGTAGAGAAGGCAAATTCCATGTCTCTTTTGACACACACACAGACTCAAATCTCAGCTTTGTCTTAAAGCCATTCAACAGGCCAGTAAAAAGATAGATCAATAGATGTGTTCTTTGTTTTGAAACAAACTTCCAGAAAACATAAAAATGCACTGCCAATGAAATTTCTACACTATTTCAGTTCACAGACGACATGATTTTTATTTTGACCCATGGCCCCGGCCATAAACACAAGATGCATGCATTTTTTCCTACTGTTTATGCTTTGTGTAAAGCATCTAGTTTTGCTCATAACATCATTAAGTAAGCTTGTTCATTTCTGAATGTGGAAGAAAAGACAAGAAAAGAATACGAGTGTGA
>NW_007731198.1:97881-99155 GCF_000696425.1 Galeopterus variegatus
TTAAGTAAGCTTGTTCATTTCTGAATGTGGAAGAAAAGACAAGAAAAGAATACGAGTGTGATATGGATAGTTACGCCACACTCTCTGTTCTCAACGGCAGCCACTGCTTACCTGTGCCCCTCAGGTCTCCAGTAAGGCGTTTCCAATGTGCCAATTCAAGTAGATTCTCCAGGGATTTCCCTAATGCAAAATTGAACTAATAATATATTAATACTGGTTCGTGGTTGTAACAAATGTACCACACTAATTTAACATATTAATAATATTAATAATAGAAAATAATAAGATAAAATTGGGACTACTCTAAAAACAAATAAATTTGTTAATAACGTCATGTTTTCATTTTTGCTCCTACGACTATTCCTATAGATTCTATGGCATTTAAAAGACTCATATAAGCTCAAAAAAAGGGGGGAAGGGACACAAATACTGTGACAAATCACATTTTTTTTTTCTTTTAAATAGTGATTTATGTCCCAGGTTGGGGGGAAAAGGTTGTTTCTTTTGTGCATAGATTATGCTAATCCTGTCAACTACTTTGAGATCTGTAGCTTAAAATAAAGTCCTTTGAAGACAGAACTTTAATTTGTGGCTATGGCTGTTGTTCTCAGAGGCTGTCATTGTTTTTAATGATTGTCTTTTTTGACCTGTGGTTGACTAAATCCTTTCCTCCAAAAATGTCACTACTTTCGACATTACTGCATCCCTACCTCTTCTGCTGAAGTGTCTTGCCCACCTCCGTGTCATTTGTGCTTACTGCACCTGTAAGAGTGTTTGTCAGGTCTTGCTGATTGCAGGTGTCCCACTTATGTTTTGCCTAGCCCAGTGAAGTTACACTGGGATAAACACAATTTGAATTCAAGTGGATAAAATCTCACTGTAAATGATACAAAATCAATGATTACTCATGTACGCTGATGTCTCATGTTAATGAAAAATTGTTTAGTATTCCCCACTGGCCAAATGTGTACAAGTCTTTAAAAAATTCTAATAATCCTCCCTTCCCGAGTGAAATCAGGAATCGGTGTTAGCTTCCTAGAGATAATGCGGAAATGGGATAAACTGATTTTCACAGTGTTTGTTAACTGCGAAGTTCAACTGGATACCAAAAATTTAGTTACTATTACCTGATGATTGGTAACTATCTGAGGGTCAATAGTAGAAACTTTTCATTAAACTTAATCAAGTCAGTTAGAATGTTAATAGCACTGGCAGATTACCAGCTATGTCCTGAGCACTGTGTAAAAAAAAAAAAAAAAAAAAAAAAAAAAACA
>NW_007731198.1:99795-103553 GCF_000696425.1 Galeopterus variegatus
AAAAAAAAAAAAAAAAAAAAAAAAAAAAAACCAACTGGCAAGTCTGTATTCTTAAAGAACTGTGTTCTCTTTCTTAACATTCAGAACATAGCAGCAGAATGAGAAAAAGGATACATTTTAAAGCTATCTTCTTAATATTTAGACCCTACTACAAACAACTAAAATTCTTGTTTTTACCATTTCCATGATACTTAACATTAGCAACATTAAGAGTAATAATAGGCACAGGAGAATAGATTTGTTCTGGAATTGACCTGCTATTTGCAGAGTTGCATTTGTTTGTGAGGAAAATATCCCAGTGATGCATTTTATTAAATTATGGAACATAACAATGGTAATATTATGCAGCTCACATAATTGTAGTCTTCAATTGCATTTTATAAAATACACTCAGATACTTCTGAAAATTTGAAAATGGTCACTTTTCAGTGGCTTCTATAGTAATTCTACATTTTAAAAGCTGTAACCAGAATTCCCTTATTTCATACTATTGCTTAATAATCTGCATGTGATTTAGACTACTTAAGTGGTACCTTTCCCAAATATTAGTCATGCTTTTTGTGTTTTTCAATTAGTACTTATATTTTTGGCATTATTTACTACTACAATAAGTGTTATTCTGATGCTATGTGTATTTGATTATATATTGGTTGAATTCATTGAAAACTTTATTCAACCAAATGATAATGATATTTAGCACAATGTATTTCAATCCATTATTGAAATACATTGTGCTAAATACTGTTGGTGAATGAAAGATAAATCAGACATTGGTCCTGCTCTTAAGGAGTTTACATTTAGTAAGGGCAAGAAGAGGGATACATATCTGTAGCATAAGGTAAATAATAACCACTGCTATAAGAATGTTTTAGGTAAATTTTTTACAAGTTCAAAGGAGAAAATATATTTTTAGCTGTGGGAAACCAGAGAAGGCATATGTAGAAAAGGCAATCACAGTTCTCTAAATGCTACAAACAAATTCCCAGCCATTAGATTCTAACAGCCTCAGGGTGGGGCCTTTGGCTACTCTAAATCCTCTCCTCTCACTGAAGTTCAATGTTTTCTTGGGGGAAAGGAATACACCCTCACAATGCACCCTCTTGCCTCTCTTTTCTTGCTTACCTCGTTCTAGCTCCATCTCATTTATTTCAAACCTCCAAATAAAGGGATTTCTTCTCTGATAAATTTGGGGTCTCTTGGTATAGTTCTCTGTGATTTGCTAGGCCTATGTGACTTGGATATGGTAAACCTGCAAAAGATATTTGCTGATTGAATGATAAACAAGTGACTAGTGAGTGAATGAGTGAGAGTGAGTGAGGGAATGGCCATCAGCTAGGAAACAAAGTAGCCCAAGAAAAACAGCTGGGTTTTGATTATATTATTCCATGTAAATCACACAAGAGCTCTTAGCATAATTCTTTGAACTCTATTATAGTTATTCAGTAAATATTTGTTGAATGTGATGTTGATGTTCTTCAAAATCCTCAAGTTGTACACTCATACTGCAGTATTTATATTGCTAGGAAAAGCTCAATCTCCTTGTAAAAGGGATAATCCTGTTTCACTACTGGATAAATAGATCATTATGCAGTGTTTCCAACAGCCTTTCTAGAAATGACCCCTTTGAGGTTCAAAAAGGAACCAAAAGTGATTAGATTTTACAAATGTTATGCCACTTCTTATTACATATAGTATTCAATAAAAAGAAAATCCCACAAGACAATTCCTTTTGCCCCATGGGTCTAATACCATAAATTCTCATACTTACAGCATCTACATTTTGGCATTTGCTTGTCAAAAATGGGGTGGAGGTAAAAGTATTCTTTCTGCCAGTTTATGTGATGCCATAAAGGAGCATTTTTCATTTTTCAACACTTATTAGCTCAGCTCCCCAGCTGTGCAGCACCACGCCCTGGTGTGAAATTGAGAGAAAGGACTCTGACAAGTTTATATTGGCTTAAATTTATAGCTTTTCTTTTGGGTGGGGGAAGGGTTTTTTTTTTTTTAAAAGACCTTGAATTTTGTGATTTTGTGTTACAAAACCTCTATAGCATGGAAAAATAGGTTATGGGAATGATTATAAGTATATCATGTTTGGCTATCTTTAAGAAATATTAACAGCTATGTAATAAGAGGAAAAGTGACAGAGGAAGTAAATTAATTAATTAGTTAATGAAGTCATTGACCCACTTAACCTCAATGCTTTTGTATCCTTCAAAATGTGTAGCTGAGTGCCTTGCATGAAAAAATATGTTCAAAGGTGTGAGCCAGTAGAGAAAAATGTAAGCTCAAACCCCACTCAAATAGTTGGATTTAGACATAATTATTCACATAATTGTTTCAAAACTTTATTTCTCTTGTTTTCTGGAGAGCAATTTCAAAGAGACAAAATTAGGCTGGTTTTACAGAAGGTTTGGTATGCCAGTGGGAGCTTCGTTACCACAGTTGCTGTAGCATGACATAGCACACTAAAGTGTAATGATTGACCACAAACTTAAAATTTTAAGATAAACAAACTTAACCCTCAGCTGCCTCTTTCCTGCTTCACACACACCCTAAATGTGATAAACAGGGGGCAGATTCTTAAAGCATTTTTTAAGATTCATCTTGAGGGGGATAGTACAAGTAACTCAGATAAAGCTCCTTATATTATATTGTATGGAAGGCTTAAATATCAACACAAAATCAGCTTTTTAGCTTCTACTAAGCAATGCTTTACATTGGAAGGCAGAGTGGAAGAAGACCCTTTACAAATCCTAAACAAGGCTTGAAAAATATGCCCCAATACCCTCAGCTGTGGTGGGAGGGGATATCCGTGCATCAAGACTTGCAGAATGCCCAGGCTGGCACTGACAGGGCACGAATACCTTCATGTGCTGTCAGAATAAATTGCAAGCAGCCTTAATTGGCTCAATGGCTTTGTTTGCACATGTTAAATGCAAAGTGACAATGTAAATCTTCTAAAATAATCTTGAAAATCCAGGGCCATCTACAATTAGGTGAGTTTTTAAAATCCCTATAATCAGCATCTTCTTCCAGAAAGAAAGCCAGGATGCTGGACATTTCAGCAGGTGTTTTTAAAAGTGACAAGATTAAATTTTATGCCAAGTGAAGAGACTGTTCTTCAGATACAAATGAGAGATCATTAAGAGAGCTCCCTAAAGCCCAAATTTTATCTCAGCCATGGCTGGGAGGGAGAGGAATGAACCGCAGCAGCACAGGAGTCTGGGGTGTGACCACGGAGGGGACAGCCTGTTTTTGAGCAGAGAGAATTGCATCTGGGAAGAAGAAATGATTTCACAGGCAGCATCTGATACTTTCAACAATAGAACAAAAGAGGGACAATGTCTCTAATAAAAGCCATATGGGCAAAAGCTGTACATTGATCTTCTCAAGCAGTCTGTCCCTGTAGACCTTGTTTTGACTTAGGAAGACACAAAAGACTGGCTAGCATTTAGAAATGTATCTCAGATGGAAGGGGGTTTTTAATCATTGTTTTTATTTTTACTTTTTAAAGATAGGAGTGACATGTTTATGTACATGCAAGCTAGCTTTGGCAATGTAGGGATAACTTTAAGGACAATATATAGGTGGATTGAAAGTGGTTGTGAGAAGAGACTCATTAGAAATCTTTTCCAACATACTAGGGAGTAGGGGAGACAGCAGATTGGAAATGTCAAGTGGGTTAGGACTTGAAGGTGAGGAATAGGATGTGGTCTAAGATGACTACTGCGAAGACCTCTGGTGAAGCTGTTTAC
>NW_007731198.1:103994-107357 GCF_000696425.1 Galeopterus variegatus
GGTGAGGAATAGGATGTGGTCTAAGATGACTACTGCGAAGACCTCTGGTGAAGCTGTTTACAATGATGAAGAACACATAGGAAGGAGCAAGTTCAGGGTCAGGATAATGAGTTCAACTTCTGGTAGGCTGTTTGAGGCATCAATGGCAATTGGGTCTAAATCTTAGATTGGGGATGGTGGAAGCATATTGTGGGAGGCATCAGGATATAGGAATCATACTAAACTACAGGAGTTGAAGAAATCATTTTGGGAGGAAATCTGCAGAACAAGAAAAAGAGAAACTAGGAGCAATTTTTTAAAAAGACCCACATATAAAGGCAAGGCCAAGCAAGAAAAATTAGTGAGAACCTCTCAGGAGGAATCATGGGGAGAGAAGAAAATATGGGGGAATGTCATGAAAGCAAAGGAGATAATTGTTTTGAAATGCAGGTAAACAAATGTGAGGTGCTATAGGAGGATGAAATAAGGCCATTGAATTTGGCGGGTAGGAGGCAGGTGACCAGGAAAGCTTTTGAGAACCATTTCAGTAGAACAGTTGGGTTAGGAGTCAGATTTCAATTTGGGAATTGAGAGTGAGAGAGTGTACACAGCAAGTGTAGTCTATTCCTTTAAAAAGTTTACTTTTAAAGCCAAGAAAGACAGGGCTAAAAAAATGGTATTTTAAAATATGGGGGTGATTCAAACATATTATGAACTGATAAGAGAAGCTGAGGGAGAGGAAGAAATGACGATCAAGAACTCAGAGAAGATAGAAGGGGAAGGAATGGACAGGCTTGGAGAGCAGGGTCCACTTCCTCTAAGACCAGAAAGGGAAAAGTGAGTAAAGAAATACAGGTCAATCTGAATGTTAGGATAGATTATACCCTACAGTGGCCATTTGCTAAGAGTGAAAGAAATAGGAAAAAGGATTAGGAACTTTATGAAATCTGAAAAGGTTTAAAGGAAAAGGGAGCTGAGTAGGAATGGGGAAGAATTGCTAACTAACCATAAATGCAAATAGAAAATTAACCATAAGTGCTAGACTGGAATGCCATCAAATTTGTACCAGTCACATCTGAAAAGAAGCAGAAGAAATAAACAATTTATTGATCTTGTATTGGAGATAGCAAGGCAGAAGGTCAAGGTGAGGTGGGGCTATTCATCCGATTGGTGAGAATATAGCACTGTATATGTTAAGAAGGGGAAGAATGGAGCCAAGAAAGGGCAAATTGACTGGAAAAAATAATGAGGGGATAAAGCCTGTAGGTCGCCAACAAGGTCTCTGAGCCAATTTAATGGGAATGAGGGAATAAGAGAGATGGAAGCACAGGAAGTTAACTGTAAAAAAGGACGTTGGAAGTTAATTATTTTAGAGCTGAGATACTATCATGCACAGTATAGTAGCATGAGAAGGCTCCCTAAGGAGGTGGGACTGAGCGGGATCTTTAAGAGCTGGTAGGGTCTTGATGGTGGGGAAGAGGGAGGATATTCTGTGCCTAAAATCAAAGAAGAACTGCGGACAGGCAAAAGAGTAACCAGAAGCCCCAGAGAAGAGAGAGGTCCAGATCTGTCTGGAACAGTGGCTGTGTGCTGCAGCTTAAAAGAGAAAGATGGCGAGATCAATTGAGCTAATTATAGAAGGGTTTGGGATGAGAGCTTTTATCTAGTACACAACTGGGAACCATAACAAAATATCAAGCAGGGGGATGCCATGAAGAAAGGGGTGTTTTCTACACATTCATCTGGATGGGGACTGTGGAAGGGATTCCAGACGGGAGGAGTCTGTGCCAAGGGAAGCAGGAGATGGGAGGTCTGAGCTTTGGAGTAGTGACACGAATGGAGACACCTTCAGTTAAGAGATGACAGGATTTGATGACAAACTGTATAAAGGGGAGATATTGAAGAAGGAGTTCAAGTGGTTCTAAAATTCCGGGCTGGAACACAAGAAAATAGTCTTTCTACCATGGGAAGGAGAGGAGGGAGAGTGTGGGGGTGGGGAGAGGAGGCAGGGTGTGCAGCAGACCCGCTTCAATGCCTCTTGTTTGTGCTATGAAAGAAATAAATTTCTTATGAAGCCACAGGATGTCAAAAGCTCACAAACGGAGTTATCATCATGTTGTGTTCTTTTATTAAAACTGACGTGCGACAGAACGGCACACTGTTGAGAGATTGTCAGTAGCAGATATCAACCTGGCATAAAGAAGTAAGAAGCTGGGTGGCTCATTTGGTCATTTGGAGCAAAGACTTCTGGTGAACAAGCTCTGTTAATGATGGCCGTGTTCCAATTAAAAAACGTTTAAGGGAGGATAATATGAAAAAGAACATTTAATCACACCTTGATTTTTTTTCAGTCGCAGCTGCACATGGGTAGCAGGCACCATGCTGGGAGCAGTACCCTTGATTGCAAAGCATAAAATTTTTACAGGCTCTTTTTTTTTCCCTAATAAGTTAAAATTTGGGGTCCCTTGCATGTTGCATTTGGGTAATAATTCAGGACAAAATATTCAAAAGTGCATAAGTAGGTCTAGTCCAAATATATTTTTTTAAAACATCATCTTTAACGATTCCTAGTTGCTTAGGTTGTGGAAAAATGTAGATTAATAAATATTTTAAATAAACTTTACTGTGAAGTAGATTTTAAACTGGGCAAGATAGATCAGTAGTACTAAGAGTAATGAAAATATTTCTTGAGATGGTTGTTTCATGGCAGAAAAATGACAACATTTTATTATATTTTTGGAATTCGTTTTTTTTCTAAAATATTTCCTTTAACTTTATTTTTATAGAACTAGAATGTGTCTTTTAAGAGCATGTGGTTTTACAATTATGTGGAAGTATGCTACACAGGGGAAAAAAAGGCTCTTGCTGTAAGTAGATTTTGCTCTAATTATTAGACCATCAAAAGTGAGAATAAATGTTGCCAGTAAAGACTGTGTTTTCCCGGTGTAGAATATGATTTACAGAATTCTTCCTCATGTAGAGGGTGATTTACAGAATTTTTACTTTAGTTCTATACTTAGAATCTCTATTTCTTCAGTGGACTTTAAAGTCTCCGAAATACCTTTTCTAATTCTTCATAGAATAAGCAGTGGTAGTAGTGTGTTAGTTTCCTAAGGCTGCCCTAACAAATTACCAAAACTTGGGTGGCTTAAAAAGACAGGAACCTACTCTCTCACAGTTCAGGAGGCTAGGAGTCTGGAAGAAAAATGTCGGCAAGACCATCCTCTCTCCTGAGGCTAAAGGGAAGGATCCTTTTTTGCTTTTTCCAGCTTCTGGTGGCTCCTGGCAATCCTTGGTGTTCCTTAGTTTGTAGCTGAATCACTCCAATCTCTGCCTCTGTCTTCCCATGGAGTCCTTTTCTATGTGTCCATATCCTCTGTGACT
>NW_007731198.1:107952-108700 GCF_000696425.1 Galeopterus variegatus
TCTAAGGGCTCCTGACTTTTCTATACATGGGAATATAATCAGCAAGTTCTATCCTGATATCTAAACCTAATTCACCGTATACTGGACTAAACCAAAAAATGAGTGTGGAGCTCAGAAGCAAAGCAGTCTATCTAGCCATTCAAATGCTGTCATTCATTTCTGGACAGATATTGCTCAGAGCACTTTACGTATGTCCAGTATGTGTTTTCTCATTGAGACACACATATCAGTGAGGTGTGAAGGTGAACTGGGATTGGGAGATTTGCAAAAGAGCATGTGGTTTATCAGTGAGCATCTGTTTGGTCCTGGGCTCTGGCTTGGAGGTCTCTGAATCAGAAACAGAGTCAAGGTTTGCTGACCACTGGTCCAGTGGCCATTGATCATATCATGTGCTTCATGCGATAATGGCCATGAAGTGGGGCTCTGGGGTTGGAATCTAAGTTACTACATTTACTTCTCTGAACCTCAGATGTTTCATATGTAGATGGGGAATAATAATAGTAACTACTTCATGGGCTTGTGGTAAAGATTAAATCAATTTAAACAAGTGAAACACTTAGAACAGTTCCTGAAGCAAAGCAAGTGTTCAATAATGTTCAGTTATTATAACTACTGTACACAAAGTACTGTAGTTGAATAGGAGTGTATATGATCTTTAACCTCATGGAGGTGATTATTATTATTAATACTAACAGATTTGCATAGTGCTTATAATTTGCAATTCTCTTTGTACAATCCTTTTAAAACC
>NW_007731198.1:109262-111429 GCF_000696425.1 Galeopterus variegatus
ACTAACAGATTTGCATAGTGCTTATAATTTGCAATTCTCTTTGTACAATCCTTTTAAAACCGCTTCAATTTAATCAATACAGGTATAGGCTAAAGAATTGGACTTGAGGGATGTTAAGTGATTTGTTTAGGTAAACTGAGTTAGTGACAGAGTTGTGGACTCAAATCTAGGTTGTCCCTTCTATAAGTCACACCTTATATACTAGGGGAGAGGGGAAAAAGTGGGATATACAGTAACTCTATCCAAGGCTTCAGTGATATAGAAAATTGAATTAAGAAGCATCCAGTGTAATGAAATCCAGCCCTTTCAATTAAAACTAATTTCAAAGTCACAAAACTTGGATTTTAGTCCTGTCTCTGACATTGAGCTGAAAAATGATGTCCACGATTTTGCAAAGCCAACTGACTGTTAATGACATAGATCCTCACTTCTCAAGTCCATGTGATGTGTTTCAAGTGGTAGAGCTTTGAGTTGTAACATGTAAGTCCTTCCTTCACTCACTGAGTTTGTATTTTCTGGAAAAACTGCAGAGTCTGGCTCATGGAACAAACGTGTTTATATAACGTGCTGGTTGCCATGTGTTTGGGAGGTGTTCCCATGTGATGTTGTTAATGCAACAGGGATGGGGCTTTTAAACATTGATTCTATGAAAATGTAATGTGACTGGAATTGGACAGGTGCCTGAAACAGACCACCCATCACATTTATGTTGCTGCCAGACAGGTAAAACAAATTCAGTTGAAGGGCTTTGAATTTTCTTGCTAGTGAATAACTCACATTTCATCTCAAATGCAATTCTGAGTTGTACTGAAATACTCATACTGAAAACTAATTTTTGGTGCAAGTTTTTTCTAAGACTTTCCCCTTTGTCGATTTTATTTTTAGAATTTACTATAAGAAACAATCATCCTACTTTGTTGAGGAGAAAGAGAATCTTCTTGCCCTACTAGATACTCTTGCACACGTCTTACAGGAAATTCTCTTACTGGGGACTAGTGTTGTGCCTGGCATGTAGCAGGCATTCAGAAAATGCTTGATGACTTGAAATGTGTATCCCATCTCAATAACACAGGTCGTCCTGGGTCTCGGCTCTCTTCCTAACTGACCTGCCCCCCTGACTACCGGGATTACAGTTTCTGTTTGAAAGCTCTGTGTCCAGGTCTCACTGACAGCATGGAGAGCTTCAGGAAGATGCCTCAGGACGTATTTAGCATTAGAGCCCTCTTGTGGATGATAATTAGGAGTCACGACTAGAGCAGCCCTGCCCTGATGTCAGAAAAAAGTGAGTGGATCTCAGACCTTTCAATTTAAACTAAAGTGTAAGAGCCCATTAGCCCCTACATGGCTGTGCAATTACCCTAGGCCTAAAGGAATGACTTTTCCTGGCACCTAGGAAACTGCATTCCCCCTGCTATTACCTTCAGTCTGGTGAAATGACTTAGTCTGGAATTTCTATGTTCCTTTCATTTTGATAAATATTATATCACGTGGGCCAGCATCAAGGAATATAAGAAATTCCTAGTTCTCATCTTCTAGTTGATCCACGTTGTGTAATCCTCAGTTCCACTCAGAAATTTATTTCTTTGTCTAAGCTTCCCCATGACTCTCAGACGTCCCTTCCCCAACACCAAGAACCCTTATTCTTTGAGTGGCAGCTCATTCTAAATTTAACCAGAGCCACCAGCTCCAAGAGGTGCAATTGTGGCTGTGGGATAGAGCGGGTAAGAGGAAAAGACTATCGAATCCTTTCTCCACAACTGCATTTAGGAATTCACAGTGACAGAAGCACATTATTAATTTCCCAGTTAGAAGTCTTCTTTTTTCTGGAAGCACCATAATCCCTTTCTCCCGTGAACTCCCTAGAGCTTTTCTTGTTGGGCAGGGTAGTCTAGAGGTTAAGCTTGTGGACATCAGAGCCACATTGTCTGGGTATGAATGGCTTTACCACTTACTAATTCTCTCACCATGGGCGAGTCACTTACTCTTTTCTTGTGCCTCAGTTTTCTTATCTGTAAAATGAACCTAATTACAGCACCTAATAAATACCGATTAATACGAAGATTAAATAAACTATATATTTATATATCTATAAGAAAATGTGGAATGTCATAAGTACTCAATCTATGATAGCCATTATTAGCACTATTTCCAAATAGCCCCTAATTCT
>NW_007731198.1:112255-113541 GCF_000696425.1 Galeopterus variegatus
TGGATTCTCTACAAAACTCAGAAGCAAAGGTAAAATTTACTTCTAAGAAATCTCAAAATAGAAGCCATCCTTCATGCCCCTGATGTTTACTGGAAACTAAAAGGGGTCAAGCATAGATATTTCTCTTAGTGGTTTCAAACTTTATGTGTGCAGAATCTTCTGGTGAACTTATTAATATATGAAAGATTCGATAGGTTTGAAGTGGGACCCAATAAAGTACATTTTAAACAAGGCCTTGAATGAGTGAACAATGCAAACAGTCCAGCGATCATGTGTTGAAAAAGCTCTTCTGGGTTTTGGTAAGATGCTGCTCTTGCTCGTTCATTCCATGTGTGTTTCGAGCACCTGGTATGCATGAAAAATCATGCTTGGAGCTTTGAAGGACCCTACGTGAATTAAACACTGTTTTTGTTTTTCAAGAAACCAAAATTATACTAAGGGAGATCCATCATATACATCTTTTAATCATTTAAGAAAGCCATGAAATACATGTTATATATTTTTGTTGAGCAGTGGGATTAAAGGGCAGAACTTGATCCGTTGGGTGGACATAAGAATTGACTCCTTAAACTCACAAGGGACATATCCAAGAATTTTAAATTCAAGAAAATGAATTATAATATTTTAAGAAGATGAACCCTGAATAAACCATAAAATCTAAAAGTTTTCTATAGTAGAAATGTGAGAATGTAACTAAAAAAAAATACTTTTCAAAGCTAGTCCTCAATTAGGTTAACCAGTTTTTTGCTTCATCTTTAAAAGTTGAGCCTGTGTTTGCTACCAGTTTTTCACCGTTGAGAGCATTTCCTCCCCTGTGAGCATAAACTATTCTGTCCCTAAACCCACTACAGGAGAATCCTGAGAAGGAAAGAGTGTGGCATCAAACATGCAACTTAATCATGTGCGTGGGACAAAAACATTCCTGTTAGCCTCATTGTTATGAAAATTAAAATAGAGTAAGCTTTTTAACTTCTTCTACTATTAGACTCTAAGCTCTTTGATGAAAATCTTATTTGCCTTATGGCCTATTCAGTTGCAAGTCCCTGTGAAAGTAAAGTTACTGGTTTTAAAGGCATGTGTAAAAATTGTGACTGGCATTTTTCTGATCGGGACCTCAGGCAGTATCTAAGTTAAAACTTGAAGTGGAAATTCAGAGAACTAAGTGGCTTGTGCAAGGGGGAGCAGCTGAGTGGTAACAGGTCCCAGTGTCTCAGATCCAGGGTTAATGATCCAGGATTCTTTTTTTTTTTTTTTTTTTTTCCTTTTTGTCTTTTTTTGTGACCGGC
>NW_007731198.1:113709-116306 GCF_000696425.1 Galeopterus variegatus
GATCCGAACCCTCCGGCGGGAGTGCCGCCGCGCTTCCCAAGCGCGCACTGTAGCAGTGCGCCACCGGGCCAGCCCCCAGGATTCTTTTTGATACATCAGTAAGTTTCAAACATTTTTGATCATGCATCCCTATTAGTAAAACAAAACACAGCAAAACCAAAGGCGTTTTGAGCCTAACCTCCCAATATCTGTGGATTCTTTTTGATACATCAGTAAGCTTCAAACATTTTTGATCATGCATCCTTATTAGTAAAACAAAACACAGCAAAACCAAAGGCGTTTTGAGCCTAACCTCCCAATATCTGTGCATTTATGTGTAAAAGGTTTACATGTATTACTGAACCAGTATATTAATTATATTATGCAATATATTTTAAAAATAAAAGTTTAAAGGATGAGGTTAAAAATAAATAACATACAGAAATCCTAGGAATTTCTTTCTCTCCCCACTTTGGAGTTGGGCCACTCAGATTTTTATCTTAATAGGGCAGAATGATTTATGTAAACAGGGAAATAAAAAGTCCTTAATGGTTATAAGCAAGGGGTAACATACTTCCATCCCCAGTGCCTTATTTTCTTCAACACCTTGGTCTAGGAATGTTTATTAAATGAGTGTCTCAGGACCCATTTCTGCAGTTTTTTTCATCGTAGTTTCTTCCCTGATAAGTTATACCACTCTAGTTCGATAAAAGAAAAGATTAGGACCTGCATTTAGGAAACTCAGGAGGTAGATTTTATGCTGTGTATTGAAAAGTACATTTTTTTTCCTCTAAGTACTGCACATATCTGTTTCATCTCTCTTTAATTCCTGAGAGAGTTGATGAAAGAGAGCTGTTTTTCTCCTTAGGAATGTCCTTCATGTTGTTCTTATTTCAGTACACCAATCCTCTGTTTTTAAGTTTCTTCTACAGAAATTGCATGTATCTCAAAGCCAGAGGATTTTTATTTCTAATTTGCTATGGGTAGCAGAAGGAAAGGAGTGCCTTTAGACCTAAGATCTTGTTTCCAAAGGAGCCCTTAGAAGTAACAGGGAAGGGAGGGAGGAGAAGTAACAGTTCAGTAATGAGGGAGAGGGTGGGGGTGGCTGGAGGGACTGGAAGACGTCAGTATAAGAAGGTTACTCCAATGTTTTACAGAGCGTTAAGGGTCTTCATAGATACAAACCACAGAGAAAGCAGGATCTGATAGCTGTTGGAGGAATGCCTGTGGGGATAGGAGGAACAGAAGGTGTGGTTGTTAATTTCCAAAAAATACGAGATGTCAGCGATTTAAATGAGAAAAATAAAGCCCGTGGGATGATAGATGGCAAAGAGCAGCTAGCCAGGGTTCATAATGTTAGGACCAAACGTCTTTGATTAAATACTCACAGCCAGATCTTCAGTGTAAGTGCTCCTGAGTTGTCAGAGAAAAGCAATATATGGGTCCATGCCTTATCAAAGATGCTGAGTTATTCTTGAAAATTAAGAAATAATTAGCTTGTGATAATTTTATATTCGTTCATTCAGACCCCAGAGAAAGCTAGGTAAAAAATTCTTTCTCTTTCTCTCTCTACATAAGCAAATAAATTGTAGCAAGTAGGTCATGAGAAATTACTGGATCACACTGCTTAATTCTCTTTATTTATGACTGGGAGAGAAAAACCTTCCTTTGGGGATCCCTTGATGGGCAGCCTACCGATCACATCACTTTGCTGAACTTGCATAAACAGACAGAGCTAATGGGGTGTCATCCAGTCCTGACTCAAACAAGTTTGCACCATCAAAGGCTGATATCCTCTAAAATAAAAGTGACAAGAAATAGAGCGAACTATTGAAATAATTCCGCCCAGCTGCAAGATTTGGAGCAAGGCACCACTGTCAAAGGCAACATGTGCCTGAACTAGTTCAGAGCTCTCTCATTCTTTATGGAGTTTGACTATTAAATGAAGCCCCAAGATTTCTGGGTTCAGGTTCTAGTTGTTTACTAACTAAAAATAAAAGAGCCCACAAAAACTGTTCATGAGGCTTTGTGCTCCAAATCATTCCTACCAAACATGTTGATGAGTTAAGTATAAATTAATCAGAAACATACGGTTCAAATTTCAGTGGAAATCCACAGGGTATATTAAGGGAATTAAAGAGAAATGTGTCAGGCCAAACATATTTAAGAATTTTATAAAACCAAAATCCACCAAAATAGTTTAACATTTTCTGGTGAGTCTGTTCCAGTTTATTCTTCTTTAATAGTGTGTTTTCTCAATTGCTTTAAACTTACATTTTTATGTGATGTGATAGATCCATAAATATTTATAATATATTACAGTGAAGTTACCAAACTAGTTCCTTATATTAATCCCAAATTTATCACAGCTAATGATGCTATGGGTAAGCATAATTCAAATATATTAAAAACCCTAGAGTATTTGGACCAGTCACAAAGAAGCTAGATTGTGAAATGGTGAAGTCGAAGTTATATAATATATTGAATTTAAATCAGTTCAAGTGTATACATTCTTATAAGTCATTCATCAATATTTAGTACTATTGGGCCGGTCCCCGGTTCGGGCGCGACACCAAGGGTTGCGATCCCGTTACCGGTCAGTATAAAAAGACAAAAAG
>NW_007731198.1:116964-118639 GCF_000696425.1 Galeopterus variegatus
AAAAAAATATATATATATATATATATATATATTATATATATATATATATTTAGTACTACTTAAAGCACTGTCCCTAGGTGTTTTGGAGCCTGGCAGATTTTTAAAAATAAATGAATTAGATGTGGGTTATGCCTTCAAGGGATATACAAGACTTTTACCTAGCCTATGCTAAGTATCATAAGCTCAAAGATATAGTATTCTTTACTATGCAGTTTAATTATAAGCGATATTATAGAATTTACTTTTAAAGTGACTCTTCTAAAGTGGGGGAGATTCTATTCCTCCAAGAAAGCATGTGCAGAGGTGACAAAAGTTCGTACAGTTAATACTCACATTCCTGAAATAATCTCTTGTTACTGTAAAGATAGGTAGCAATTGTCCTCTGTATGAAATTCTTAAAGATAGTCTGGCTTTTTAATTAATAGTCCTCCTAGTGAAAGAGAAGATTGGGTTCATTAGATTTTGCTTTTGTCATTGGTATTTTAGGGTCCTTCAATAACTGTTTCTAATTTCACTGAAGAATATTATGCAAAATAGAGTGCATAATAAAGAGAAGGGAACATAACTTCTTGTCTGATTTCTCATATCAATGTAAAATTCAGAACCATAGTTCATGCAAATGATGAAAGAGGAAATCTGTGCCTTAGGTGTCAGAAATTATACAAGATAATTCTAAAAGGGCACCTCACCAACTTGTGTAAGTTTATGTGAGGAGTATGCACTAAGGCACTTACCTCTGTACAAAAATACAGTATCATGGTGTTTATCATTTTCAGGCTTTCCAAGTGCCCTGGAGAGATCATTTTCCTCTTGCCTCATTTTTCTTGGAAAAGAGAATGCCCTGGGCTGACAATATCCTTCAGCCAACGGCCCTCGATCGAGGCAATCCCTGAATCTAAGACTTTTTGGGGATTGTGGTTATTTAAGGTCTCTGCTTGCAATGGACCTGGGGGTGCAACCTCCTCCCTGACAGAGAACCAAGTCATGGGTGGAGCCATGTCGTGAGCAGAGTCCAGCCTAACTATGTGGGTGATGTTGCCACTGCAGTGAGGCAGAACATTGAGCCAAAGAAGATTCTTCTAAAGCTTTAAGATTTTATGGAGCTTGCCTTGGTTTTGAACTTGCTTGGGATCTGCCACCCCTTCCTTCTTTCCTATTTTTCCCTTTTATAAGGGAATGTTTATCCAATGCCTGTCCCACCATTGTATTTTAGAAGCATTTAACTTGTTTGGTTTCACAGATTCACAGCTAGGGAGGAATTTTGCCTCAGGGTGAAGCATACCTCTAGTTTCACCCATATGTAACTCAGATGATGTTTAGATGAGAATATGGACTTTAGATCTTAGAATTGAAGCTGAATTGAGTTAAAGAAGACCTCTAGGGCCATTGGGATGGAATAAATGTATTTTTCACTTGAGAAGGACATGCATTTTAAGGGGGTGGAATGCAATGGACTGAACGTTTGTGTCCCCCCCCAAATTCATATGTTGAAATCCTAACCTTTAATGTGATGGTATTAAGAGGTGAGACCTTTGGGAAGTGATTAGGTTATGAAGGTGGGACCATCATAAATGGATTAGTAATTTTATAAATGGGAGCTCACAGAGCTCTTTCTCTTGCCACCAGGTAAGGGCACAGTGAGAGGATGCTCTCTATGAATCAGGAAGTGGGCTGT
>NW_007731198.1:119583-121333 GCF_000696425.1 Galeopterus variegatus
CCATGGGCCACTCTGAGGAGTGGTGGGGTGGAGCCCCAGAAGCCCCAGTCTGTGGAGAGAATCAGACAAAGTGCTGTTTTTTTTCCACTGTCAGTATGTATGCAATTATGCAGTGGGTCATTTGCGGGCCTTCTGGAGATAATGCTCAGAGGTGGTTGGGGGAAATTATCTGTATATCAGAAACTGGGGGCTATCTAAAGGGTGTGAATAACTCAGATTCTGGGTTGCCTGGCATCAGTCCCTGAGATCTTACCAATGAGTGTGAATAAGTACAAGAGCTGAATCTTCAAGGAGCTTTAGTTTTTCAGGGGGATGGGGCTGGGAAGTAGTGGAAATACTCATAGTAGCAGGAACTAAATGAAGAAACCAGAGCCCCAGTTGTGGTTGCAAAATTAAGGTCCAGCTTTGTTCCAAGAAAATGGCAAGAAATTCAAATAGGAGCAGAGTAGTATAGAGTACTGGGGTGGAAATGAGAAGTGGAAGTGAAATTTGGTCAATCCAAAAATCAATTGTCTAAGTCAGTTAATTTGAGACACCAATTATGCACGAGAACATTAAACACAACTTATTTCTTACTGTAAGTTCCAAAGTAGTTCAAGAAACCTATTTCACTGAGAATATGATTCAATATCCAAAAAATAAAGAAAAAAAANAATCAGTTATTTATTTGTTTTTTTAAGACATCAGAATGGGAATCAGCAATTTATAACTGCTTCTTTAGTTCCTCAGATGCTTCCACAAACCTTTGAAAACAGAGGCAAAGGGTAACCTCAGGGGAGACATGGGCTCCACAGCATTATCAGTGCTGGCATTGCTTCTGTTGTCACAGCAACAGAGAATTCACTCGTGACCCCTTGACCCTGGAAAGAGAGGAAATCTCCAAGTTCCTTCCATGCAGTAGATGAGCACTATTCTATCACCAAAGAAAAACCAGCAAGAAAACTTCTCAGTTATTTGCCAGCACCAGAGATGTGCATGAGGCTGTAGTGGGCTATGCTGAGAGGGTGTGGGGCATAGCAGTTAGGAGCATGGGCTTTGCAGCCAGACTGCCAGCCTTGAGTTCCAACTTGTGAGCAGTGTGATGTTGGGCCAGTTACTTAATGGTACTTCAGTTTCCTTTTCTATAAAATGTGGCCAATAGTGGTGTCTATTGCATAGTGCTTGCACAAAGATCAAATGAGCTAATATATGAAGTGTCTAAAATAGTGCCTGGTTCTTATTAAGCTCTAATGGGTTAGCTATGATTACCGTAAGGCAACTATTTGTATAAAGGGGAGAAGAAAACCAGCGTGATTTGGGGAATAAGAGCCAAGTGAGACAGAGAAGGGCAAATGTGAACATAGAAAAGAGGCGTAGTCATGTGGGCAGAGGCACCGTTGTTTCTGATGCGGTCTGCATTGCCTTGTTGGCTTGCATTTGTGTTAATCTCAAAGAAGTACCGGCGCGGGGGGGTGCACAGCTTGTACTGGGGGAGAGAAGGGGAGAAGTGCTGAGAATAGGGAGAAGGGTGGTTACTTGGAATTGCTGCTTGGCTCTGACTTTCTGAATAGGCCTACTCAGTGGTTGGATAGGAAAATAGCTGGTAAGTTTCCAGATGTGTGTCAGGAAGAAGAGGAAGAAAAGTCATGACCCAGCAACCTGATGTTAAGATCATGACAGGGACATGAACTGTGATTTTAAAACAAAAAAAATTGCTGAAAGAGCCCGCAAAATAATAATAAACAGTCCAGCACCAGTTGTACTCAACCCT
>NW_007731198.1:121976-136010 GCF_000696425.1 Galeopterus variegatus
TAATTTATTTTGCTTTTTGGTAGAATTACAATACTTGGAATTTGAAATGATCAGGCAGTCATTTTAGCTACACTAATAAAATTTAATCTACCTTCAGCACACCAATCAATTGCTCAGTTATAATCTGTTAACGTTAGTATGGAAGTCTACTTCATTTCAGGGGAACACATTTTTGGCTTCAGATTAAGGAGTACATGTTCAGCAAATAAGTACTGGCTTCATCTGTTGTGAAGCTGTGAAAACAAAATGGTGAGAATCTGCGACCGTCCATGTTTCTGCTCTGTGTCCAGGCAGCATCAATTTGTCCCTTCTTCTCCATGCTCTTTCTCTCTAACGGCCATGTATTTACATCTCTGTGGGAAATGTCCTTCTCCAACCTACTATCTCAGTGAATTCATGCTCATCTTTTAAGTAAGACTTTTCTAACCTTCTCTCCCACCACTCAGAATTAGGTACTCCATTCTCTTCTCCCATAATGGGTTTTTAATACATTTAAACAGCGATTTCAAAAATACTATGCATTCCTGCCTGTTTATGTGACGGCTGTGTAACTTAGTGGCGAAGAGAGCAGGGGTACCAGATAGCCTAGACTCAAATCAAAGCAACTGGCTCTGTGATCTTGCACAAGTCACTCAAATCTTGGGGCATTTGTGTTCTCACTGATAAGATGGAGATGATAATAGAATTCACCTTACAGGCTTTTTGCAAAAAATATATGTATTAATATATGTAAAGACTTTAGGTTTGTAAGTTTTTTCTCTTACTTGTTACTGTGTCTACTAAATTTAACATATATAGTATTTGTACAGTATGTGTTTATTGCATAATTTGTTAGCATAAATATTGCTAAAAACCCTTAAATTACACATTCGTATTTCTTACTCTACATTCATAAAGCATGAAGAGGAAACTTGGCAATACATAGTTAATACTATAGAAAACTAAAAATAATGGTACAATTTAAAACAAACAAACAAACATTGAGGCTATCCACATTAAACAAATTAACAAGAAGACTGCCAGATCTTCAACCCATACTGCCTTGGATCCTCCTTTGATTTTAAATTCTCAGCCTTACTTTAGAAAAATAATGTTTACTTACATTTTGAATTTTTACTAATTAAATGTGGCATAAGAGACTGAAACATGCTGAAATCTTAATTAATTTTGTCTTCATTTCCTCTAAAACATGTGGAATATGTTTGTTTTATTGTTTTAAAGCATTGTTTTATCGATCATTTTATATGATCTCTTTACTACAAAATGTTTTAATACATTGAAACAATATGCCACAAATCTAGTAATAATAATGATACGTTACTTAAGACCTGGTGTATATTTTCCCATATCAGTTGCTTGCCTTTTCACTGCTGTTTTAATTTCTACTGTCCAACTTTTAAGCCTCTTCCCAGTTATTCCAGGAAGTGAGTTCCCAGTGTTGGCCAGCTCTTGGTACTCCCCGTCAGAGAGAGCAGCTTTTACCCTTGCTTTTTAATTCTGAGAATGTATTTCAAGGGCCCATTATTTCCAGCTGAAATATTTTCCTGTGGCTTGGCATTGAATCCTTTCACTCATTATTAAAGCTAAAATCCCTTACCTTGCTCCTACTTATTTTTACATATAGCACCTCCCAGTCCGCTCTACTAGATTTCTTTATGTTTTTTTGAAGGCTTTCTGCATATAAAAGTTTTATAGCCTTTTTCCCACTTTAGTGTAGTAGACTGTATTATCCTTACCCTGCTTGGTTTTAACTTGAAACATTTTTAATTGCTGGGTCTTTAGTAGTTTCTTAAATATATTTAATCTTCCCTTAGTAGGCTTCCCATAAGTTCTCAGAAAACCAAATTAGGGTGCCTTTGTCTTTCAAAGTCAGTCCTGTAATTATCCTATCATATTCTGAGCTGGCTATTAAACTCATATTTAGTCATCTTATGTATATTTTCCTAAAAGTTGAATAAATATATTTATGTTTCTATCTTTTTTTTTTAACCATGGTTTCTTGGCCTCAAATACTTTTTAAATAATGGAAAATTGGGCCTCTGAAACTAAGAGTCTTACATTTTCTCAATCTAGCTGTCACCGATGGCTTTCTGAAATGCTTTTTCATTAAATGGAAAGATGTGGGCTCATCTCTTACTCTGGAGATGTTTTTAAATTAAAAAAAAAAAAAGTAATCACATGTTAGAGAAAGAATACTATCTTCCTGTGAGGCAGTTGGGACGACAGGGAGCACAGGATATTTTACAAGTAATATGAGGTGTCAGATGTAGGTTAAGAGAAAGCCAAGCAGGAATATAATTAAAGAACTTAAGAATACATAGGAGATTATACACATCATTTTATTCAATCTTCACAACAATCTACAAATTAAACATTATTATCCCATTTGTCAGATGAAGAAATTGAGGTTTCAAAGATTAATTTTTCAAACTGATTCAGTTAAAAACTGGTTTGAGACAAATACTAAGACACATATATCACATATACCCTCTATCCCTTCTCCTGCCTCAACAAATTTTTTTCAGTGAAAAATTCTGCAAAAAATCAGAGAAATGGAAAGCCCAAACTGATAAGCCACGCACATATTGGTTGTAGTTTAGTATTAAAAGGCCCTTGTAATGGTCAAAGATTTGGGACTCCAGGGAGTTGCATTTTGTAAGTCTATATGAACAAAAACACATGAATTATCATAAAAAAGGGGATATCAAGTATTGTGAAAGTCACCGGGCCAATGGTTTATCAGTAGGTAGGAGGAACTGCACCCTAGAGATCATATTTCAACTATCTTTACATTCTTCCACTGATCTCGTTAACCGATGCTACCCATAGGCACCTAATAAAAGTTGAACAAATTAATAATGAGTGACTAAAACAAGGGAAATGCAAGAAAGAAGAATTGATGACTGTTATGGAATAAAACAGGGGTACTGAGAACATCAATAGCTGATTTCATACCTGGCATATAATAGCACTAGTAATTGCAGTTGCATATATCTATGAGCTCTGTAAGTTTGCTCTTGGATAGACCCCTGAATCTATGTCTACATGTCAATCAGTTATTTATTTGTTTTTTTAAGACATCAGAATGGGAATCAGCAATTTATAACTGCTCCTTTAGTTCATCAGATGCTTCCACAAACCTTTGAAAACAGAGGCAAAGGGTAACCTCAGGGGAGACACAGGCTCCACAGCATTATCAGTGCTGGCATTGCTTCTGTTGTCACAGCAACAGAGAATTCACTTGTGACCCCTGGACCCTGGAAAGAGAGGAAATCTCCAAGTTCCTTCCATGCAGTAGATGAGCACTATTCTATCACCAAAGAAAAACCAGCAAGAAAACTTCTCAGTTATTTGCCAGCACCAGAGATGTGCATGAGGCTGTAGTGGGCTATGCTGAGAGGGTGTGGGGCATAGCAGTTAGGAGCATGGGCTTTGCAGCCAGACTGCCAGCCTTGAGTTCCAACTTGTGAGCAGTGTGATGTTGGGCCAGTTACTTAATGGTACTTCAGTTTCCTTTTCTATAAAATGTGGCCAATAGTGGTGTCTATTGCATAGTGCTTGCACAAAGATCAAATGAGCTAATATATGAAGTGTCTAAAATAGTGCCTGGTTCTTATTAAGCTCTAATGGGTTAGCTATGATTACCGTAAGGCAACTATTTGTATAAAGGGGAGAAGAAAACCAGCGTGATTTGGGGAATAAGAGCCAAGTGAGACAGAGAAGGGCAAATGTGAACATAGAAAAGAGGCGTAGTCATGTGGGCAGAGGCACCGTTGTTTCTGATGCGGTCTGCATTGCCTTGTTGGCTTGCATTTGTGTTAATCTCAAAGAAGTACTGGCGCGGGGGGGTGCACAGCTTGTACTGGGGGAGAGAAGGGGAGAAGTGCTGAGAATAGGGAGAAGGGTGGTTACTTGGAATTGCTGCTTGGCTCTGACTTTCTGAATAGGCCTACTCAGTGGTTGGATAGGAAAATAGCTGGTAAGTTTCCAGATGTGTGTCAGGAAGAAGAGGAAGAAAAGTCATGACCCAGCAACCTGATGTTAAGATCATGACAGGGACATGAACTGTGATTTTAAAAAAAAAAAAATTGCTGAAAGAGCCCACAAAATAATAATAAACAGTCCAGCACCATTTGTACTCAACCCTGGACCCTAAACCACATTTCTGGTCAAACAAGTTGTTAAGAGAAGATGCTAAGAATTAAAACATGGAAAACTCCACGGCCAATTTAATCCTGTTAGAATTTTTAAAAGCTGTCTTTATACAATTGAACTGTATCTACTGAGTGCAAACAAGGGAAAAATTTTGCAATTACCTGGTTCACTTGATCAATTCAGACAGCCAAACTGGATTACTCATTTTGGTCTGATTACTTAATCCAAAAAAATCCATTTGGAGGCTTGAATTATCTAATTTAGCTGTCTAAATTGATCAGATTAATCAAATCTCAATGAAGTTTTGGATTGAATTTCATCCAGTCCTGACTTTTATGTTTAGTCATTTTCTACATCTCTAGCTTGAAATAGCAGTACAATCAAATGGAGTTAAAACAATCTGAGACAATTTAGTAATAATATAAAGCATTTTATCTTTTTTCAGCTATTACAAAAAAATGTCAGTGATCATATTTGAAATATACCCAGATGGTCTGTCCCCTACAGCCACAAAATTAATCAAATAAAGGTAGTCAGAAATCTTTCCTCCTTGATCAGCATGTTCTTGCATGCCCTTGATCAGGCATCTGCTATGGGACAACTGAGTGCCACAAAATAGCAGCTGAGGCAAATGCTTGTGACATTGTTAAAATATTTTCCACCCTCATCTTTGTTTTCTTCTTAAATCCTTTCCTTCTTTGCTTTCTCCTCTATTTGTTCCTTTTCTCTGAGTTACTCCTTCGTTTCTCTTTCTCTTAGTAAGAGATCTTGTACACTGAGCTATGCTCTCAGAGAGGTGTTCAGTGCCTGGGGTTGAGATGGAATGCTGACACTCGGAGGCAGTGAAAACACCCAGGGACCTAACAAGCATTGTTCTCACACAGCCCCTAGGAAAAACTACAAAGCAGATGACAACTTTTTTTCCAATTTATTTATTATGGTAAAATACACATAATGTAGCATTTATCATCGTGACCATTTTTAAGTGTACAGTTCAGTAGTATTAAATGCATTTATAGTATTGTGTAGCCATCACCATCATCCATCTCCATGACTCTTTGATCTTGCAAAACTGAAACTCTATACCCATTGAACAATAACTTCCCATTCTTCCTATCCCCCAGCCCTTGGCAGCCACCATTCTACTCTCTGCCTCTATGATTTTGACTACTCTAATAATTTTATTTAAATAGCATCACACAGTATTTGTCTTTTGTGACCGGCTTATTTCACTTAGTATAATGTCCTAAGGTTCATCCATGTTGTAGCATATTTCAGAATTTTCTTTGTTTTAAAGGCTAAATAATATTCCATTACTACATTTTGCTTTTCTATTTTTCCAAGGATGGATACTTGGGTTGCCTCCATGTTTTAGCTGTTATGGATAATACTGCTATGGACATGCATGTACAAATACCTCTTTGAGACCCTGCTTTCAATTCTTTAGATATACACACAGAAGTGGAATTTGCTGGATCATACTGTAATACTATTTTTAATTTTTTGAGGAAATGCCATACTGTTTTCCACAGCACCTGAACCATTTTGCATTCCCATCAACAATGACAAGTGTTCTAATTTCTCCACATTGTTGACAACACTTTCTATTTTACGTTTTGTTTATTTTGATAGTAGTCATCTGTATTACTAAGGGTTCTACAGAAAAACCAATAAGATAGATAGATAGATAGATAGATAGATAGATAGATAGATAGATAGATAGATAGATAGATAGATAGATAATGGGACATTTTTCATGGGAATTGGCTGGCATGATTATTGAGGTTAAGTCTGATAATATGCCACCACAAGCTGGAGTACCAGAAATGCCAATAGTGTAATTCAGTCTGAGTCCAAAGGTATAAATCCCAGAGTCTGAAGTCCCAAGAACTAGGTATTTCTATCCAAGGGCAGGAGAAGAAGGATGGGCCAGTTCAAGAAGAGAAAGAGAGAATTTGCCCTTTCTCCACCTTTTCCTTCTATTTGAGCCCTCAATGATGTCTTCTCAGAAAGAGGAGGATGTACCTTCTTTACTCAGTCTACTGACTAAAATGCTAATCTCTTCTGGAAACATACTCAATGACACATTCAGAAATAATATTTTACTAGCTATTTTGGCATCCCTTAGCCCAGTCCAGTTAACACATACAATCGACCATCACACTATCCTAATGGCTGGGAGGTGGTATCTCATTTTGGTTTTGATTTGCATTTTTCTTTTTTTTTTAATTTATTTTTTATTTTTTTCCTTTTTGTCTTTTTTCATGTCCGGAAACGGATCGCAACCCTCAGTGTCGCGCCCATACCGGACCGGGACCAGCAACGGGATTGCGACCCGCGGTGTTGTGCCCGCACCTCACTCAGCCAGTGAGCGGGAACCGGTCTGTATGTGGGATCCAAACCCTCAGCGGGAGCGCCACCGCGCTCCCAAGCGGCGCACTGTAGCAGTGCGCCACCGGGCTGGCCCTTGATTTGCATTTTTCTAATGAGTAGTGATGTTGAGCATTTTTTCATATGTTGTTGGCCATTTGTATATCTTCTTTCAAGAAATGTCTGTTCAAGTCTTTTGCCCATTTTTCAATTGGGTTTTTTGTTGTTGTTGTTGAGTTTTGCATTTTTCTAATGAGTAGTGATGTTGAGCATTTTTTCATATGTTGTTGGCCATTTGTATATCTTCTTTCAAAAAATGTCTGTTCAAGTCTTTTGCCCATTTTTCAATTGGGTTTTTTGTTGTTGTTGTTGAGTTTTAGGTGTTCTCTACACATTCTGGATATTAATCTCTTATTAGATGTATGACTTACAAATACATTCTTCCATTCTTTGTGGTGCATTTTTACTCAGTTGATACTGTCTTTTGATGCAAAAAAGTTTTAAATTTTAATAAAATTCAATATACTATTTTTTCTTTTGTTGCCTGTGGCTTTGGTGTCATATCCAAGAAATCATTGCCAAATATTTTGACATGAAGATTTTCTCCTATGTTTTCTTCTAAGAGTTTTATAAATCTAGGTCTTACATTTAAGTTTTTGATCGATTCTGAATCAATTTTTGTATTTGGTGTTAGATAAGGGTTCATCTTCATTCTTTTGCATGTGCATATTCAGTTTTTTTCATATAGCTTTTTGTTACTGTCCAGAATCTTTGTATTTCAGTCTGAGCGACCTTCTTCAGCAGTTCTTGCAGGGCAAGTCTAGTGATAACAAATATCCTCAGCTTTTTTTAACCTAGGAATTTCTTAATTTCTCCTTTTGAAGGACAGTTTTGCCAGATATATAAATTCTTAGTTGACAGGTTTTTTTTAGTTTAGTACTTTCGATATATCCAATCTGCTGATAATATTATTGAGGATCCATTGTATGTAATGGATTGCTTTTCTCTTGCTGCTTTCAAGATTCTGTCTTTGTTTTTTTCTTGCTACAGCTTGACTATAATGTGTCTTGGTGTGGGACTCTTTGAGTTCATCTTATTTAGAATATGTTAAGCTTCTTGGATGTTTATATTCATGTCTTTCATCAAATTAGGAAATTTTTAACTATTATTTATTCAAATATTCTCTCTGCTCCTTTCTCTCTTCTCCTCTAAGACTCCCAGAATATGTATGTTGGTCCACTTGATGGTGTTCCACAGGTCCCTTAGGCTCTGTTCACTTTTCCTTAATGTTTTTTCTTTCTATTCCTCAGACTCAATAATTTCCTTTGTCCTATCTTGAAATTTGCTGAATCATTCTTCTGCTTACTTAAATTTGCCTTAGAATTCATCTAGTAAGTTTTTCATTTCAGGTATTGTAATTTTTAACTCCAGAACTTCTCTTTGGTTCCCTTTTAGGTTTTCTATCTATTTACTGATATTTCCATTTTGCTTACACATTGTTTTCTTGATTTTTCTCTACATCTTTCTTTAATTGTTTGAACATCTTTAAGACAGTTGTTTTAAAGTCATTATCTAGTAGATATGCTTTCAGGTCTTCTTCAGGGGCAGATTCTGGTAATTTATTATTATTTTGTCTTTGGGCTGTACTTTCCTGTTTCTTTGTATGCTTTGTGATTTTTGTTTGAAAATTGGACATTTAAATCTAATCATGTGGTAATTCTAGAAATTAGGTTCTCTTTCTTCCACAGAGTTTGTCACTTCCTAGCATAGTTTTATTGATTTTTTTTATTTTTTGGTTGTTGTAAGCTGTCTCCATGCTGAGGATCAGCCTGGGGTGTAAAGTTACAGTCTTCTCACATCTCCTATGAACCTTTCCCTGGGCATGCCTGGTAATTTTCTAATTTTTCCCACATACGCTGCTATTTTTGAATATCTTAGTCTTTAATATTTGACTCCCAAAAGGGGGGAAACAGAAAAATGAAGAAAAAAGGAGTGGATTCTTCCAGTGCAACTGTTGTTTAATTGGGGAGATAGTACTTCTTTCTCTATTGTCTTCCCAGAATCCTCTCACAAACTGGCCAATTTTATCTTTAAAGCACTCCTACACCTCTGTATCCTTATTTTTCTTCTAGGATGCCCCAGTTTGTGTCTTTTAGGCAGCCTGGGACTTTATTTTGTTCTATGTGCATATTTATGTTTAGCTTTAATCCATCCAAACCAACCTTTTTATTGAAGTACACCACTTAGGATATTCCTTCCTTCTAGCTAAATTATAAAAACACCTCTTCCTCTAATGTGTGAGGATACTTTAAAAAATTCATGGAAAAATAAAATAAAAATGTAATATGGATCCTTTCATAAACTTTTGAAATACCCTCATATATATTTTATTTTAGAGAAAAGCAAACTGATTTTTAAAAAAAAATTGTCTATTTTCAAAGTATTAGTACATTCACTTCACTGCATGTGCCTTTACCTGGACAACATTATCTCCTTCAGGGACTATTTCAGTAGCCTCCTAGCTGGTCTCCTTGCTTCTGGTTTTGTTTCCCTGTGGTCTATGCAGCAACCACAGCAATTATCTACAATAGAGTTCAGGTTGTCATTCTTGTACTCAAAATCCTTTATGGCTTCTCAGTTTAATGACAGTAAAATCCAGACTCCTTACCTAAAATGGCCATGGCTCAGGGACAGTCTCCTTCTCTGACTTCTCCTCCTATTCCTCCTCTGCTTGCACTTTGTTTTCCAAGCATATTTGCCCTCCTTGGTGTGCCTTGGACACACCAGTGGGTCCTTGACCCTTGCTGTGTCTCTTCCCAGACACTCTTTGCCAGCTGTTCATGTGGCTGCTCCCTCACATCTTTCAGGTGTTTTCTCAAATATCTTCTCAGTGAGACTTTCCTGAAAATTTTAATTAAAATTGCAACCCCCTCAACACTTCCTAGCCTCCCTTACTTGGTTTCTGTCCATGCTCTTTATCACCACCACACACTCTGTTTTATACTTAGTTATGTTGTTCAGTGTCTATTGCCCCCTGCTAGAATGTAAGCTCCTGAGGGCAGAACATTTGTCTTTGCCTTTTTGCTACCTGTTTATATTCTCAGTGCACAGAGCAGTATTTGGCACCTCCTTGATGCTTAATAAATATTTGCTGAATGAATGATTATATAATTAAGGTAATTTACAAATGCATTGACATGAAGACAACTACATATATAGGAATTTTTAGAAGATGCTTATTAATAATTTGAGGCTATATTATTTGGGTCATGCTTAAAAATAAGTATTTTCTTATGCTAATAAATATGCATTGAGTGAAAGAATGAATGATCATTTCCTTTTCTGAAGTTCAGTCATCTTTCTTCTCTGCCTGGGCCTGCCAGAAGAAAGGGTAGTTTATTATCTTAGCTGTAAATAATTCCACATTGTGCTCTAGGTCATGTAGTCCTAAACTAAATCTGATCATTGTTTGTATTTTAAAGTTATATTCATATATCATGAATCTTTTATAGAGATGCACTTACTGTGGATTAATATTGATCTTTTCAGGAAAATATAAAATTAATGAATAAATAATCTGTATACCTGGTAACCCCTGTATAACTGAGGCAACTGTGCACATTCTTCAACTAAGGTTTTTCCTGTGTTCATGACCATTACCTCTGCCCATTTGCGGAAATGAATGCTTGCACATCTGGAAGCATTTAACATCTTTCAAGTTAAGCTTTGGCACCTCATAGAATACAAGCCATGTCTAAGATAGTTAATCATGGAAGCTAAAATTCTTATTTTCTGCACTTTAAAGTTGGAGCCTATTTAAGATTATCTTTTTTTTTTTCAGATTGTTTCATCAAAACAAAACTCTCAGAGCATGAAACGATGTGGTTAGGGCAGCAGATAAAAAAAAAAAGCACTGCAACATTTTCCTGTGGCTACGTAATGGCAAAGTCAAACCAAGTTGCCATCTGTTTAAATTTCTGTCTTAAAATTCAAAAGGAAGATCTGAGCATTGGGAAGAATGCTTGAAAATAAAGATCGGTGACCAACATAAGAGAGAAAAACAACAAGAATCCTAGTTATTGTCCCCTTTTTTTCCCCACATGCAAATAAGCCAGCAGGAGAAGCTATGTATCTGGATATCACATGGTTAGCCAGGAGCCCAGTGGGAGTTTCTAGTGCCTCCACAAATGTCCTGCATCCTTTTGAAGTGTCTCTGTGGTCTGATTCTCTTCATCAGCATCCAAACTTATCTCCCACTAATTCCATTTCAAGGCCTCTGTTTCTTTTGCAATGGCGCTGATCATCTCCAACCCCATCACACTCACACCTGCTTCTGTGTCTTGTTTAAGTGGCTCCGTTTGCCCATATTCACTCTCTGTTTTTACCCCCATTTTAACAGTTTTAAAGACACATTTGGAGTTTCATAACCTCAGAAATAGCTTCCCTGGAGAAACAAACCCATATAATCTCCCTTTTCTAATTCCTTTTGTATTCATTCATTAATTCATTCACACTACAGTCGATCTTTCTGTGGGCCAGATTGTGCTAGAAATAATGGGGATAAAAAGGTGAATAAATGTCAAAAAACTTACAATCCAAAATAAACAATGATGGAAACTAACAGAGGGTACTATAAGAGTACTCACTGATTCCTGCCTGCAGCTCTTTATATACTTTTCTCAGATTTCTAATTTCAATATTTTGCTATATTTGCTTTCTTTCTTTCTTTTTCTCCCTACTTTTTCTTCTTTTGAACCACTTGTGAGTAGGTTGCATATATCTGTGGCCTTTACTCTTTAATACTCTGTATTTCCTAAGAAGAAAGATATTTCTCACATAACCACACCACAACTAAATTCAGGAAGTGTAGAATTGATACAGTATATACTCTTATTCTTTGCTCTATTCACTTAATGTATTCAGGAAGTAACTTTCCTATTGCTTCACTGAGTTCTTTCTCATTTTATTTTCAGAACTAAATAATATTATGATGCTGTATTGCATGCACATAACACAGTATATTCAATAAATTTCCTATGCTTGGACATTTAGGTAGTTTCCAATATTTTGTAATTACAAAAAATGAGGTCATGAATAACCTCTCGCAAATATTTTCATACTGTTCAGGGTAAATTTTAAGAAGTGTAATTGCTGCATCAAAAGATAAATACATGTGCAATTTTGTTAAACATTGCCCAATCTGCACCCCCAAGAGTTGTACCATTTTGTCTTCCCATCAGCAGTGTGTGGGAGAGTCTTGCCAACAGTGCATCATAAGCCTTTGGGATTCTGCCAATATGACGGATAAGAAAAGTTATCTTCAATGATTTTTAATATCGATTTCTCATTTTTCATAGCATTTAAAACAATTTTTTTCTCAATATTCAAAGCTTTTTACATATTAGGGATATTAGAGTTTTTCTTTCATATTTGTTGCAATTATTTTTTACTACTTGCCATTTATCTTTGAGTTTACTTATGGCAGTTTTTTTCTTTGTTCATTTGTTTTGCCATTCAGAAGGTTTTTTAAAAAAATTAATATAGTCAAATTTATCAATCTTTTCTTTTATTGTATCTGGATTTTTGAGTTATAGTTGGACAGTTTTCCTCTGTACCAAAGTTAATAAGGAGGAATTCATGCATGCTTTCTTTTACTACTTGTATGGTTTCATTTACTACATTCAGATGGCTGATACATTTGGAGCTTATTCTTGATTATGGTATGAGGTATAGATCTAGTTTTATCTTTTAGTAAACGACTATTTAGTTGTTCCAGCACCATTTATTAAAAAGTCCTTCTTTGCTCCATTGATAATGCCTTGTACATAGCTAATATTGTTGCTTTTGAGAAAGCTTCTACCAGTCTCATTTTATTGGCCTTAGAAGTAATTTGATTCTTTTGCCTGAATGTCCTAAGGCATCTTTTTAAGGTTTTATAGTTTCACTAGTATCTCACAGTTGATTATTTTGGATTACTCTTTTTGATATTCCCATGGTTAGCCCTTTCAACATGTAGATTTAGATTTCTCTTATTTCTGGAAAATTTTCTCATATTATGCATTAAATATCAGTTATGTTGCATGTATTTGTTACATGTTTGTTGGCTCTTCCACTTTAACCATTTTTTCATTGAGCCATTTTTATATTTTTCTTTATTTCATTATCTTTCTCTAGGTACTTTTTGTTTGTTTTGTTTTTCTCCAGTCCTCCTTATTATATTTTCATTTAGATTTTATTCACATGTCCCTTTGCCACCTTGCAATTTATTCTTCACTCTTGAAATGGATTTGTCTTACTTCAATATCTTTTAGAATGTCAATCAACTGATATTCCATTTTTTTTGTCCATTTTTCTATTAGTTTTTAAATTTCTGATTTTTGTCTTGCTTCTAAATGCATATTTCAGTTTATTTTATTCAGTTTGGAGTGTTGTGTTACTCCATGTTTTTATGTTTTATTTTTAAAATTTTCATATAATAAAATATTTTGATTTTTCTTTTTTTTTTTTTTCCTAACAATAACTTTGTATAAAGTTTTTCTACTTTTTTTCTGCTTATAGCAATGTTGTAGGCTTCTGGTCAAGATGGCAGAATAGGCAGTCCCCAGTGTCACTCTCTCCCACAAATTACCCAATTTACAACTATTAAAAGGCAATGACTGCCAAGCTCGGGCCACTAGAGCTCAGCAGAAGAGGAGTAGAGACCTATGGAGTTCATGAAGGCGGGAGAAGTCACCATGAGAGAAAGAAAAGACTGCTCCCATCATTTCGAGTCCCAACCACTTCAAGGCTGGCCCTGGTGAGCACACAGAGCAAGAGCTGGCAAAATCCACAGCTGTGCCCTTCATGTGAAGTTGCTTGGACGCTAAAGGGGAGAAGAGGACCTGTGGGACCACATAGGAATGAGGAGCCACAACAACTGATAAAAGGAGACACTTAGAGGCCAGTGAGTCATTGCAAGGGATCAGCTTATGGCCCGTCCCATGGGAAGTGTTTGGAGTGTGGGCAGTGGGGGAGACGGGCCACCAGGAGAACACTGGGGCACAGCAAGGACAGCTGATCTGCTCCCCAATCAGCACAGGACTACTCAGAGGAGACTGATCAGGAATACAGAACTGCTGGGGATGCACATTATGGAAAAGACTCAGGCCCAGACCAGAGTTTCCACACAACCCAGGTGTACCAGATCTCACGAGACTCAGAAGTGCTTATAAGGTCAACAATTAAAATCTGAGCTGTAGAAAAAGCCTTCCCCAGGGAATCAGCAGCAATGAAGCAATTAGCTTAATAACAGGGCTCAAGTGCTGCTTCCCACAGGAAGTTCATCCATTTTAGAAGTAACCAAAGGACAATAAATTAGTTCCAGTGTACAGTGTAAGTGGTGGGAACAGCAAATAATCTGACACAGAACTGAAAGAAAAAACAAAATAACCACAGATCAGAGACAAAGTCTGATAATAACTAGTAAAGGTATAACACCATCAAAGAACACCTATAAAACCTAGAAGGACC
>NW_007731198.1:136878-138185 GCF_000696425.1 Galeopterus variegatus
TGCTGCTTCCCACAGGAAGTTCATCCATTTTAGAAGTAACCAAAGGACAATAAATTAGTTCCAGTGTACAGTGTAAGTGGTGGGAACAGCAAATAATCTGACACAGAACTGAAAGAAAAAACAAAATAACCACAGATCAGAGACAAAGTCTGATAATAACTAGTAAAGGTATAACACCATCAAAGAACACCTATAAAACCTAGAAGGACCAAATGCCCCCCAGGCTCCCAAGCCAGGCAGTGGGGAGGGCCATGAGCCTCAGTCATGCCCCCTGATGACCACAACCAGCCCAGTGATGACCACCAGGCCACCACTAGTAGCACACCAGGCTCCTGAGCCAGGACAGTGGGGGGCCAAGGGCCTCAGCCACACACCCCTCAACATCTATACCAAGCCCAGAGATGACCACTGAGCCACTGCTGGAAACAACCTGGGCTCCCAAGCTGGGGTAGTGGGGGGCCAGAACCTCAGTCGTGCCCCCCAACATCTGCAGCCAGCCCAGCGATGACCACTGATCAGCCACCGGAAGCACCATGGCTACCAAGCCAGGGTGGTGGGGGGCTAAGGGCTTTAGCCACACACCCCTGACATCTGCATCCAGCCCAGCAATGACCAAGCCACCGCTGGAAGGCCCCTGGTCTCCCCTGACAGACTGTAGTAGGTGCCACAGGCCTTGACTATGCCTCCTTTACTTCTTCCTCCTCCCACCCTATTTTCCTCCCCTTCCCCTTCCCCCTCCCCCAACTGTTCTGCAACATCTTAGAATGTAAAAATATGATGATATTAATAAATAATTTTTTTTTTAAAAGTAATCTTGTAGCTGGAAGTCCTTTTTCAATAGCAGCATTTCTCTCATAATAGTAAAGCACAGTTGCACAATTTCCTTAATGAATGACATTGGTGGCAGCTATGGGTAGAGGTTGGTGTGTTTTGTGATTCTCTTTTGTTTCTGCAGGATCCTCAATTTTACTCTTCCTTCCTTCTTTTTCCTTTACAGCTACACCAAAAGATACCACCAACCCTTCTCTCTTCACTTCCTTTTTTCCTAGAAGCACTTCATCTCCAGGGGTGCCTCCTATGGGTCTTACCCACTTTCAAGATGCTTCTCTATGGCCGGTGCAGTAAATTGCCAAATCCAGACACAATGGCAGTCTTTCTCTTTATTGAAGTATTTTTTTTTAATCTTGTCCTTTACATATGTCCCCACCTACTTTCTTTCTTGTTTTCTGTGATGTCTCTTAAAACTCCCTAATGCCACTGTTCATACCCACAGGTTTCAGCAGTGCGGAGAGCTCCAGTGGAAGTTC
>NW_007731198.1:139227-140673 GCF_000696425.1 Galeopterus variegatus
TCTTCACTGTCTGCTATTGTGGTTGAAAGCATGGTTCATGTGTGGTTTTATTTGTGCTCCTTGTTTTGATCTTATCAATTTGGGGGAGGGTTTGTGTAGAGATTTAGATTCAGGTTGCTGCCATTATCTCCTGGATTTCTTAAAAGTGAGAAGTGAGATGTGTGTGTTTGTTTCATATTGTTGTGGTCACCCCATTCCAGATGCAGTGCTGAAAGGAATAGAAAACAACTACATTAGCAATGGGATAAGTAGGACAAATGATCTTGTATAGTTGCTTAGCAAATATTTATAGAATATCCATGATGTTTCAGGCACTGCAGATAGAGTAGTCATATAGACTGACAAATTCTGTGCCCTCATAAGCTTACATTCTACTGGGCGAACAGCTACAAAATAAAGGCATAGTGTGATGTTAAGAAATGCTATAACTATTAAAATTAAGCATGGTAGGGGACAAACAGTACACAAACAGCTGGTAGTGGCATGATATTTAGTTTCACAAGGCTCGCTCTGAGATGACGTTTGCCTAAAGACTTAAAGGAAGTTAGAAAGCAAGTCATGCAAATATTTGAGGGGAAGGAACTTTAGATAGAGAAAACAGCACATGTAAAGACCCCAGGCAGGAACAAACGATGTGTTTGAGGAGAGAAAGAAAATAAGGGTAATTAGAACTGAGATCGGAGACTACTACAAGATAAATTCAGAGGATTTGAATTTATAAGGCTGGAGCCCTATCCCATGGGGTCTTGTAGGATGTGACAAGGTTTGGACTTTGTTTTAGGTGTGGTGGGAAGGCACTGAAGATGTTTAGTCAAGGAAGTAATGGGATCTGGTGTGCAGTTTTAAAAGATAGCCCAGTCTTCTGTGTGCAGGGTAGACTTACCAAACAAAGAGAAAAATCAGGAAGGTAAATTTTGATTCTATTGCCTCCATGTGACACTAATGACCTTGTTCTTGACACGAAGTCACTATCTTATAACATGACTCTTATGACTGGGTATTTGCCTTTTCCCTACCCATGACTGTACACAGACACTGATGGTCATGCTGTGCAACTTCCCAGTCTGTCTGCACTGCCCCTGTGGGTTTCCCACAGGATAACTGAGGTGTTGTCTTGACTTTCCACTTTTGTCACTACTTTCTTGTTGCTCTCTCACCAGAGATACCCCTGAATTTAACTACCTGCCTATATTCATGAACATTATCTGATCCACGTTTCCTTATCACCATCTGCCCACAGAGATATGGTCTGTTATCCCAGCTATATCTTTTGACACCAAGAATGTCTTCTGGTCACCACATCTTCTGCCACTCTTCACAGTCTCTGCTCAGTGCTTTCAGTGGCTCAATAGCCTTTTTCTATCTCCCCCGACTCCCCATTGTTCTCCCACCACAGTAAAGGTCTATTCTGTTTTAGCACCATCTGTATACACACTGTCATTCCTC
>NW_007731198.1:141433-142601 GCF_000696425.1 Galeopterus variegatus
AAAAAGTAGAGGGAAGAGTATTCTAGGCAGAGTTTATAGTAGGTTCAACAGCATGAGAAAACCATGACGTGTGTGGAACTCAGAAAGGTCAGCAGGAAGGGTGGGGAGCACGAGGAGTAAGGTGATGACTAGAGAAATTCCATGACATTCCAGCTCCTGTTGTGGTCATCGTTTACATGAGCAAATCGATATGTGAAGTGGTCTTCATTTTTTATTATGTCACTTTGGGTTTCATTTTTGCCCTGGCTGAAAATCATGGGTTGCAGGACAGATATCACCCTACTTTTCAAAACATAAATCGCTAACTGCTCCTTATAAAGAGAACACTATTGTTCTCTTTTATTAGGAAAACATCACACATCTCAAATATGTTTATTTGTTTTGTTAAAACTGCCTGCCTTGACAAACAGGACCTAAGTTCGAGTCTCTAGAGGCTGGGCTGGAGACACGGTGGGTGTTTCTCACCAGAGGGTGTAAGAGCAAGGATCTCAAGCGGATCCAAGGACAAAATCAAAATCAAAAGCCAAGAAGACAGTTTAAGGGCTCAGACTTAAGAGGCAAGGCAGAAGGGCAGAAACCACTAGTTTATCCAGGAATAAGGCAGCTGGATATGAGGCTAGATATGAGGCTGGATATTAGAGTAAAACAAGGGATTTGGACAACAGACTGGGAGAGGATTCTGGACATACTCCATGAAATGTTGGAGTAGCCCCAGGGACATTTTTATAGGGCACATATGGTCTCAGCTGTGAGTGAGAAAGGAGCTGTTAAGGGCTAAGCTAGTTCTTGGGGAGGTCTTAGTCTTTTTGGGGTAAACATATGTGAGAACAAAATAAAAACACCATGCAATTTGAGAAGTTCTATACTCAAGACATGTGCCAAGTGGGAGGAAGCTTTAGGGTTTTAATGAAGACTTCATAAGAGTGGTATTTGAAAGATTGATGGGCGTTAGATGGTTGGACAGAGGTCAAGCAAACCTAAGAAGAGCAAATAACATGGGTTAGGGTGGATGTAAAAGGAGCATCATGCTGCACTCACAAATTAGTGGCTAGACTGTAGAATCATACCTTATGTAGAGTACGCCAAAATGATATTGGGACCTGTTAGGCACAAACTGGCGTGTGCATGCTGAGGGTTAACCCAAGAGATATCAGTTACAAATCTTAGG
>NW_007731198.1:143316-147445 GCF_000696425.1 Galeopterus variegatus
GCACAAACTGGCGTGTGCATGCTGAGGGTTAACCCAAGAGATATCAGTTACAAATCTTAGGTCTGCGAGGCTATTTCCAGACCCTAAGGGTCTGATCCTCCCAAAAACCTTAACTGGCTCAGGCAGGGTTAATTCCAAACCCTGGTAGGGCTATTTTCTGAGTGAAAAGCTGTAGAAGCCATAGTTGAATAGGGTTGAATAGCTTGTAGTTATATTAATCAGAGTTTTCTATGTCATGCTAAGAAGTCTAGGCTTTATCCTTTGGAGGACTGGAAATCTTTAAAGAATTTCGAGATGTGAACAGACATAATTTTTGTTTTGGGGAGATGACTCTGGTGGTGATATGGTGGACCTGGAAACTTGAAATTCCATCAGGAAGCCTTCTGCCTTAGGATAGGCTACGTAGTAATGGTTTGAGTTGAGTCAATGACAGTGAGAGGGTAGGGTGCGTATAGGGGATACCAATTTATTTCTTTATGAATTTTTTGTTCCTGAAAATACATGGCTTAACAGTTTTTGAAAAGGCAGTTGAATTGCCTGTGTTCTTTTATAAATACATCTAACCTCACATGTAAATGGAGAAATGTGTCCCCTATATGTGTATCCACCTTTCTCCTAAGTCCACATTAAAATCCTTCTATTTTTTGGGTGATATCCTAAACTACCATTTATATATATATTTTTAAGTGCAAGAATTGGATCTGTTGGCTCCTGACAGGATATTGAACCTTAAGCTATCAGTCATTTTTTTTCTGAGTATGAATGAAATCAGGGAATAATTTTGGAATAAGGGAGAAAGTAGACATATAAAGGTCCTAGTCCCTTAGGTGACGGCAAAGGGGCTAGTTATGCTCCTAGATAGGGAGGCTGAGTTCACTGAGAATAAAAATTTTTGGCTACTTCACAGTCTTGACTGGGTGATGCGATAAAGAAATAGAAAACTTTCACCACCAATGGAGCCTGAGCAGACTGGATTTCATGAGACGATTTGGAGAGTTTTCATCAAGTGCACATGCAGGGATTTCAGGGGCAAGTGATAACGGACTCCAAGAAGCTCTTCACATGTGTTGTATTTGCACTAGATAATTCACACAAGATAGAGGCAATGAGCTAAGCCCAGTGTTTATTTCAAGCCACCTCCTTTCTTATTAAAGGAAACTCATGCTTCTTTACAAAATTGTTAAATTATGCTTAATTCTGTCTTAGTTTAAATTGACATCCATCCCAAATGTCAGGTGGCTTTGTCTAAACTAATGGTCTTTGTTTACTTTCTATCTTTTTTATTATTATGGGTCACAGTTGTGTGCTGGTGAATATAGGGTAATGTTGGTAAGCACATCACATGTGATATCTTTTTGCCTTTGTTACAGGCATACATTACGAAATAAAAGGGCAAAGCTTTCACTGGCTGTTCTATCTCCAGCCCACCCTGTAGACATACTTTTGTCCTTTACTTCCAAACAAGAACAAAACATTTTAATGTACTGTCAATTTACAAAATGAGAGAAAATTTCTATTTACTGTCTAAGGCGAAGTACTAGTCTAAATTGTATCAACATGGAGCATTTGACTCAAACATTTCTATTGAAATTTATTTTGTTACCCATACAAAACCAGAATAAATACATCTATAAGGGAGAAACAAACAGTAAAGTGNTAGTCTATTATTTTGATCTTGGTATATTATTTTTCAGAATGGTGATCTCTGACCTTTTTTTTTTAAACATATTAGTTGAAGCCTGGAGTAGTGTAAATTTGTGTAGAGAATAAAACATGCTTTTGGCATAGAAAAAAAAAAAACTGCCTACACACATGACTTTTTTCACCCCAGATCTAAATCTGAAATTCTGGGGCTGATACCTAGGACCTGCATTTTTTGGCAAATTTACAAGATCATTCTTAAGCATACTAAAGTACTGTTTTAGAACAGTGAGAAAAAATACATTTAAAGAATTCAAATATTTTTAAAAAATAGTTAAAATGTGTTAATAAATACAACAACTGGTTCTCAGTTCAATAACTTTCACTCTAAAGTTAAATACTGAGTATCAAAAAGATGTTCTTATTTCAGAGATGCAATTTTAATAGTTTTTCCCAACTATCTTTTAAAATTCACAGCCAATAGTTTAAATATTTTAGACAAACAAAAATTTGACTTTTACCCAATTGTCTTTTCCTAACCACCTTTTTCAGCCTTTTTCTGATCATATAATAGGAAAAATCATCCAGCAGAATCTGAAGTGATTTACGATTCCTTTCCATTTAATTCAGTGTTTGTTGAAAGCTTATTGTATAGTAGCCACTTGCTAGCCTCTACACTTGATATAAAATGAAATAAAATAAAATAAAATAAAATAATATGATTCTTATGTCTGAGGGGTCCATAGTCCAGGAGGAGAGATGGACATGTGGATAGGCGGGTTCGATATAATTTGCTAAGTGCTTTGACAGGGGTCTGCACACAGTTTTTAGGAGCATAAACCAATGATTCTCATCCTTAGGCACACACTGAAATCACTTGGGATGCTTTTGAAATACTGATGCCGGGTTCCCCCTTCCAGAATTTCTAATGTCTTGCTCTGAGATGTGTGGCCTGGGCATGAAGATCTTAAAAACCTCCCCTCATGATTCTAATGTGAAGCCAAGCTGACAATCAAGGTTCACAGTTGGTTCCTGGAGGAGATGATACTAAGACAAGCCTTGAAATGGATAAAGCAGGTGTCACATCAATCAATTGATAGATCTACATCACAACCTAACAAGCCAATTGCTCAGTTTATTGTTTACCAGGTTGACANTCTAAATTGTATCAACATGGAGCATTTGACTCAAACATTTCTATTGAAATTTATTTTGTTACCCATACAAAACCAGAATAAATACATCTATAAGGGAGAAACAAACAGTAAAGTGAAGTAAAAAATTTTGCAAGTCATTGATTTTTGAAGTGGCCTTGGAACTTAGAAGAACACCTGGAGATTCTTGCATCTTATTTCGGGATACTCAGCAGAAGGCAAAAAGCATTTAAACATGATTCAGGATGTAAAAAGTTGTAACCACTTACCTAGTATACCATAGGCATCAACTACTCAAAATCTTTGAAACACCATCTCTAAATGTGTATGGTTCCCTACAGTGTAAATCCCACTTTCCAAGGTAGAATTCCTTTCTACTGGGAACAAACATTTAATTGGGTTTCTATAAATCAGATGTACCTGAGGAAGATTTTGGTTTGGAATTGAATCACGCAGAGAAAAGTGACAGATGTGTCACCTCCCTTTCTCAGAGTGGACCTTGGCAGAGCTGTAATCGCGCTCTCTGAATCTCCAGCTTCCCTGTTTTGGCAGAAACATCAGCTTCCTTGGTGGGCCAGTTGGGAGTGTGATTCTGGGAGTCGTTCCTGGAAGTTAGCCTGAAGTCTATTTCCTCAGCCTCGTGATGAGTCCTCAAGCTACCCAAAGCTCCTAACAAAACCCTTTTCTCTTAAAGTTGGTAGAGTCTGTTGCCGTGACTAAAAATACTAATATTTTGATCATCGCTTTTGTGGTATTGACAACACTGGCATCCAGTTTGAGCTGGGAAACAATCAAATCATATAACAAGAGTCTTGGCATGTAGGAAAGTTATTTTAAAAGAGAGAGACATCTAACTAGTTTTGACTGTATTAATTTAATCTTCTATGGTTGACAAAAGTATTTAAGCATCTGAATGACCATGTCTTCTATTTATTTCATATTAAATAAAGCCCCGTATGTGACTTAGAATATTGGTCTTGAAAATATTTTACCATAGAAATATTCTCATATTAGTCTATTATTTTGATCTTGGTATATTATTTTTCAGAATGGTGATCTCTGACCTTTTTTTAAAAAACATATTAGTTGAAGCCTGGAGTAGTGTAAATTTGTGTAGAGAATAAAACATGCTTTTGGCATAGAAAAAATAAAACTGCCTACACACATGACTTTTTTCACCCCAGATCTCCTAAATCTGAAATTCTGGGGCTGATACCTAGGACCTGCATTTTTTGGCAAATTTACAAGATCATTCTTAAGCATACTAAAGTAGTGTTTTAGAACAGTGAGAAAAAATACATTTAAAGAATTCAAATATTTTTAAAAAATAGTTA
>NW_007731198.1:148414-151457 GCF_000696425.1 Galeopterus variegatus
ACAGTTTTTAGGAGCATAAACCAATGATTCTCATCCTTAGGCACACACTGAAATCACTTGGGATGCTTTTGAAATACTGATGCCGGGTTCCCCCTTCCAGAATTTCTAATGTCTTGCTCTGAGATGTGTGGCCTGGGCATGAAGAGCTTAAAAAACTCCCCTCATGATTCTAATGTGAAGCCAAGTTGACAATCAAGGTTCACAGTTGGTTCCTGGAGGAGATGATACCTAAGACAAGCCTTGAAATGGATAAAGCAGGTGTCACATCAATCGATAGATCTACATCACAACCTAACAAGCCAATTGCTCAGTTTATTGTTTACCAGGTTGACAAAGCTAATTTAAATAAAGACTGAAGCCATAGTAAAGTTATTTCCCCTAATATTTTATAGTATATAAGCAATTGCACATATTTGATCTCATTTGATTTTCTCAACAATACCATGGACAGTAAAAGAAAATTAGAGGACCTGTTTTCAGGAATATGACAGTGAAGTTGCTGTGTATGTGAGAAAGTTCTGCTACCTAGATTCACTGTGCAATATTGGGCTTTTTTCCAGCAGCTGTTCTTATTCTTGGGAGAAGTCATGAAATTCAAGTTAAAATACCTTGGACTTGAATCAAAAAAAAAGTAAAGACATCTGGAGAAAAGAATGATGCAAGGCTATATACTTGGGTGGAGGTCAAAGGAAAGGCAGGGGATTCAGTGGCCAAAAAGCAAGGGAAAAGGGCTGATGGGCCATGCTACCATGACTCCGCAATAACAGTGAGCACTTGGGAAAATCAGCAGGTCATGTTGAAAACAACACGTTCTGAGAAATGATGACAGATCCATTTATTTGCAACTTGGATTTGACTCATAAAAATGAACAAAGGAAGCTGCTGAAAGAAAATGTTGTACAGGAAGAGCTCTCAGAAAATGCAAACTCAGACTTTACCTATCAAAGAGCATGCTATCAGTTTAAAAATAAATAAAAATTCTAAAAACCAGCTTTCAGTGCATGCATTTTTGCACAAGTCATTTAACCCTTCTTTTCATGGGTGGGTGAAGAAATAGAATCTTTTGCTCAATAGGGAATGGATTAGCCTGTTTCGTATAACTTGTTTGTGTTGTAAAATAATCAGGCTCCTTTAAAAAAACTTAGGCTGCAGAGTCATGCTAAGTCATTCATCCAGGCAGAGCCTGAATTACCTCATTAGAAACAGATGGTGTCAGGGTGGTGCCATTAGTGCACATTTAGCTGCACACCCTTCCAGCCTCTCATGGAGATGAGCAGGATGTTAAAATTGGGACAAACCTATATGTTAGGAAAACAAAATAATTTGGGGTGGAAAATAATTGTTTTCTATCATTTTCCCTGCAGCCTTTATGGAGAGAAGAGAATGGAAGCTATGATCTCCTTTCCTATCTTGATAATTTGCTTAGGATGGATTGTTTCTCTGAAAGTTCTTGCCTGACTCTACCTGCCCTTTTCTCATCACCACATTTACAAAGATTGGGTTTGGTGACCCTCTTCTATGTTCCCTCAATCCCATCGTATTATTACTCTTATTGTTATTACTTCACTCAATTGTGATTTTGCATTTACATCTTCTCAATAACTGAATTTATTCTTTATGACAATAAATAAATACAATTTAATAGTTATTCACAAATTAACAGGTTAGTGTTTGTTTGCTAAATGTAAGCCTCAGGAAGGCAGAGACCATTGGTCTAGTTCACCATATAGTCCTGTATCTGGTCTAATCTTGCATACAATAGATGCTTAAAAACATGTTTGATGAATGGGAGAATGAATGATGAATTAATGAGTGAATGAATGCATGAACATGCATGAGCTATTTGAGCTCAAGACTGGGTCTCATTTCTTCCTATTTCCAGCATTTAATAATCTTCCTGGTCAAAGGAAGGAGAATGTGAATGCACTCAAGGTCCAGGAAGTTGCATAAATGTGCGAAGCCATCCTGCCCCTTGTAAACCTGTCAGGATGAGCCTACACCAATCGAGATGGCATATACTGCCTAAAATCATGCACATGCAAAACTCTCTTCTTGCTGAAAATACATGTCTGCAAGCTAGATTTACCTTTGGCCCACCAGTTTTATTTGCTTTCATAGGCTTTTAATATTGGTTGAAAAATTAATTGTTTTTGTTAATTCCTCTCTGTATATTTTGCTTAAAGTGTTCTTTGGGTACACAACACTCTAACTTATTTATTTCTCTTTATCACCTCTCCTGGAATTTGCCGATTCTACATAACACTGCTGAAATCTATCTAAAATGTTGTTATCCCTATCAAAGCTTTCTGCTCCAAGGAAGGACTATAAAGTAGTTTAGAGGATGGACTCTAAAGCTGGCTGTCCACCTGCAGCAGTTGCTAACTGTGGGATATGTGAATAAGTACTCAATCTTTCTGCACTTTCTGCCCATCTGAAAATGGGGATAATAATAGCATCTATTTATTATGAGAATTAGATGAGTACATTTTTATGAAACAAGGAGAACAGTGTCTGATGCATATTAAATGCAATATAAGTACTTGTAAAATCAACATTTTAGAATATAAAATCAACTCAATGTCAATTTACCTCACATTTTTCTTGTATGTATGACTTCTGTGAAATTATTTCTTATGGATCCTTCAGTATATATTGATCACATTGCTCCCAAAGTGCAACTGAATAAAAACAATTAAACTGGGGGTGAAAGAAATGCAAACAGCTGAATCCAGAGGAAAATTGGAGGGCGTCAGGAGAAACCATTGTGCTACTATCTTCAGCACTTACGATACAGTATATATTTCTTTCTCTATTTGCTTTCTCTTTCTGTGCCTGGCTTATCTCACTTAACATAATGTTATCCAAGCTTACCCATGTTGCTGCAGATGGCAGAATCTCATTCTTTTTTAAGGCCAAGTAGTATTCCAGTGTGTACACACACCACATTTTCCTTATCCAGTCATCCTTCGATAGACATTTAGGTTGGTTCCATATCTTGGCTATTGTGAATAGAGATGCAATAAACCTGGGAGTACAGGTGTCT
>NW_007731198.1:151874-164915 GCF_000696425.1 Galeopterus variegatus
AGTGTGTACACACACCACATTTTCCTTATCCAGTCATCCTTCGATAGACATTTAGGTTGGTTCCATATCTTGGCTATTGTGAATAGAGATGCAATAAACCTGGGAGTACAGGTGTCTCAGTGTGTACACACACCACATTTTCCTTATCCAGTCATCCTTCGATAGACATTTAGGTTGGTGCCATATCTTGGCTATTGTGAATAGAGATGCAATAAACCTGGGAGTACAGGTGTCTTTTCGACATGATGATTTCCATTCCTTTGGGTATATACCCAGCAGTGGGATTGCTGGATTGTATGGTAGATCTATCTGTAGTTGTCTGAGAAACTGCCTTACTGTTTTCCATAATGGCTGTACTAATTTACAGTCCCACAAACAGTGCTGAAGGGGTCCCCTTTCTCTGTAACCTCACCAGTATTTGTTATTCTTTGACTTTTTGATACTAGCCAGTCTAACTAGGCTTAGATGATATCTCAATGTGGCTTTGATTTGCATTTCCCTGATGCTTAGTGATGTTGAGCATTTTTTCATGTGTCTGTTGGACATTTGTGCATCTTCCTTTTAGAAATGCCTAATCAGCTCCTTTGCCCACTTTTTAATTGGATTAGTTGGTTTTTTTGCTATTAAGTTGTTTGAATTCCTTTTATAATCTGGATATTAATCCCTTGTTCAATGTAGAGTTTACAAATATTTTCTCCCATTCCGTAGGTTGTCTTTTCACTTGATTGTTTCCTGTGCTGTGCAGAAACTTTTTAGTTTGATATAATCCCATTTGTGTATTTTTTTCTTTTGTTGCCTATATTTTTGGGGTCTTATTCATAAAGTCTTTGCCAAGTCCTACATCCTAAAGTGATTTCCCTATGTTTTCTTCTAGGAGTTTTATAGTATCAGTTCTTAAAAGTCTTTAATCCACTTTGAGTTGATGTTGGTATATGGTGAGAGGTATGGATGTAGTTTCATTCTTCTACACATGGATGTCCAGTTTTCCCAGCACCATTATTGAACAGGCAGTCTTTTTCCCAATGTATGTTCTTGGTGTCTTTGTCAAAATCAGTTTTCTGTAAGTATGTGAGTGGGTTTCTGGGTTCTAGACTCTGTTCCACTGTTTTGGGTGTCTGCTTTTATGCCCATACCATGCTGTTCTGGTTATTTTAGCTTTGTAGTATAATTTGAAATCAGGCAGTATAATGCCTCCAGCTTTATTTATTTATTGCTCAGGATTGCTTTGGCTATTCAGGGTCTTTTTGTTGTTCCATATGAGTGTTAGGATTGTTTTTTCTATTTCTGTGATGAATGTCATTGGCATTTTGATGGGAATCACATTGAATCTGCATATTGCTTTGGATAGTCTGGACATCTTCACAACATTAATGCTTCTAAACCATGAACATGGAATGTCTTTCTACCTTTGTGTGTTCTCTTAAATTTCCTTTAGCAGTGATTTGTAGTTCTCATTGTAGAGATCTTTCACCTCCTTGGTAAAATTGATCCCTAGGTAATTTATGGTTTTGGTAGATATTGTAAATGGGCTTGCTTTCTTGATTTCTTTTTCTGCTCATTTGTTGTTGAAGTATAAAAATGCCACTGATTTTTGTATATTGATTTTGTATCCTGCCATTTCACTAAATTCATTTATCAGTGGGGAGTGGGACAAACTGCTCTGCAGGGAGAGGGATGGCAGTAGTGACAGTGCTCTGGGGCCAGGTGGTGGCAATGGCAGTGGCTGAGATGTCATGCTTTCCTCTGCAGTTTGAGAGCCAGACTGCCAAGGGCAGAGCTCTGAGCCACTTCTCAAGAAGTGGATGAGGCCACTAGGTAGGGCTGCAGTGAACTGGCTTGCCCAGTTGCTTCTTGTGTGCTTTGTGGGGCCACAAGTCAAGCCTGCACTGAAGTGACCCATCCAGCTATTTCTGGGCAGTGGGCATTGCTGCTAGACAGTCCTGCAGTGTTGCATATCCTAATAGTCATTCCTTTCTGTTGCTGAGCAATATTTAATTGTATGAATAATCCATAATTTGTTTACTCATTCACTTGTTGATGAACATTTAATTGTTTTCAGTTTTTGGTAATTATGCATAAAGTGGCTATAAACATTCTGTGCCAGCCTATGCATGGATATACTCCTTCTTTTCTCTCAGATAATTGGCCAGATTACATGTAAGTGTAGGTTTTAACTTCTTTAGAAACTGACAAACTGTTATCTAAAGTGATTGTATCATTTTCCATTCTCACATAATTTTCAATATCCTCACCAATGCTTGCTATGGTCAATCTCTTTTTACTTTCAGTCATTTTAGTACACATGAAGTGGTATCTCATGGAGGTTTTGATTGGCATTTTCCTAATGACTAATGGTGTTGAGCATATTCTTATGGTTTTATTTGACAAGTGTTTATTTTCTTTGGTGAAATGCTTATTAAAATATTTTGCTCATTTAAAAAATTGGTTTGTGGTCTTTTTGTTATTTATTTTTGAGATATCTTTATACATTTTTTACTTAATATTTAATTTCAAAGATTTTCTCCTCATTTGTAACTTTTTATACACTTAAGAGTATCCTTTGAAAAACAAAAGTTTTAAAATTTGATAAAATTTAAATTATCATTTTTTTCTTTTATGGATCATGCTTTTGATGTCATATCTAAGACATCTCCTATGGATTAAGCCTCATAGGAGCAGGCATATTTTGGACCAGAGAGTCTTGCTTTTAAAGAGGCTATGGAAATCTAGGAGGTTAAGAACACAGCTCCAAGGCACAAAAGTATAAAATGACCAATAGACCTCTATGTAGAGGTTTTCAAGGGAATCTAGTTATCAGTTAAAAATATAGCTATCACTTATAGTTGCCCATTGGAAATTTCTAGGGTGCTTTGGCAAATCTCAATGCCTGTACCCCACTCCAGATAATTAAATCATAATCTCTAGGGATGGGACACAGGCACTAGTACTTGAATAAAGCTCAATTAGTTATAAGAGAACACAAATGGACATAAAAGCAAAATCAAGAAACCAACACATGAACCAAATGAGAATATCAACAAAGATAGAAACCATACATAAAAAACCAAACAAATTCAGAAGCCAAAGAATACAATAACTGGATTAAAAGTAGAGAACTTCAATAGCAGACTTGATCAAGCAGAAGAAAGAATCAGAAAACTTAAAGACAAATCATTTGAAATTATCCAGGCAGAGTAGCAAAAAGAAAAATGAAATGAAAAAGAATGAAGAAATTTATAGGACACTGTGAAGTGAATCAATATGCATTATGTGCATCTCAGAAGGAGGAGAGAGAGAGAAAGGAGCACAAAGATTATTAAAAAAAAAAAAAAAGGCTGAAAACTTCCCAAATCTGGGAAGGGAAATGGACATCAGATTTATGAAGTTCAAAGAATGCCAAATAGAATAAGTACAAACAAGGATACACTGAGACACATGTAATCATATTCTCAAAAGCCAAAGACAGAATTTTGCACAGACCAAGAGAAAAGTGACTTGTCATGTAAAATAGTGCTCCCCGTAATGCTATTAGCAGATTTCCCAATAGAAACATTGCAGGCCAGAAGAGAATGGAATGATATATGCAAAGACTGGAACAGAAAAAACAAACAAACAAACAAACACCCCAAAAGAATGCTATATCCAGCAAAACTGTCCTTCAAAAATGAAGAAAAGGTAAAGACTTTCAGAGATAAACAAAAGCTGAAGGAGTTTATCACCACTAGACCTGCCTTACAAGAAATACAAAAGGGTGTTATTCAAACTGAAATAAAAAGACACTAAAAAGCAAAACAAAAACATAAAACAAACAAACAAAAAACTCACTGGTAAAGGTAAATATGTAAACAAATAAAGAATGTCATAATATTGTAATAGCAGTATGTAAATCATTTTTAAGTTTAGTATAAAAGCAAAAAGACCAAAGTATCAAGAATTATTACAAATACAAAAATTTGTTAATGGATACACATACAAAAGATGTAAACTGTGTCATCAATAGTGTAAAGTGTGGGGGAGTAGCAAACACATAGAGCTTCTGCATGTAATTGAAATTATCAGCTTAAAATAGACTGCTTTAACTACGAGATATTTTATATAAGTCCCATGAATCCCACAAAGAAAATATGTATAAAGACAAGCAAAAGAAAAAAGAAAAAGGAATCAAAGCATACCATTACAAAAATATTAATGAAACACAAAGGAAGACACCAAGAAGGAAAAAGAACTTCAAGACAGAAAATTAACAAAATGACAATAGAGAATCTTTCCATATCAATAATTACTTTAAGTATTAATGGATTGATCTACCCAATCAAAAGACATAGAGTAGTTAAATGAATTAAAAACAAGAACATAAACAAAACCAAGACCCAAGTATGCTATCTAAAAGAGCCTCACTTTAGGCTTAGGGTCACATATCGGCTTAAAAGTGAAAGGATGAAAAAAGATATTCTATGCAAATAATAAGCAAGAGAGTAGGTGTGGCCATGCTTATATCGGGCAAAATAGACTTCAAGTAAAAAAGAATCAGAAGAGATGAAAAGGACATTATGAAGTGATAAAAGAATGAAATAAGTAGGAAGGTTTAACAATTACAAATATATATTCACCCAACATCAGAGCACCTAACTATACAAAGTAATCATTGATAGAAGGGAGAAATGGACAGCAATACGATTATAGTAGCAGACTTCAGTACCCAACTTTCCGTAGTACATAGAACATCCAGAGGGAAAAGCAGTAAGGATACAGTAGACATGAACAAAACTGCAGACCAAATGGACCTTACAGCAATATACATAACATTTTAGTCAACAACAGCAGAACATACATTCTCTCAAGTGCACATGGAACATTCTCCAGGACAGATTACATGTTAGGTCCTAAAACAAGTCTTAACAAATTTAAGAAGATTGAAATCATACCAAGAAACGTTTCTAACCACCATGGAATAAAACTAGAAATCAATAGCAGAAGAAATATTGGAAAATTCATAAATACGAGGAAATTAAGCAACACATTTCTGAACAACTACTGGATCAAAGAAGAAATCAGGAAGGGAATAAGAGTATCCTGAAACAAATGTGAATGAAAACACAATATACCATACCTGGGACGCAGGAAAAGCAGCACTAAGAGGGAAGCTCACAGCAAGAAACATGGACATTAAAAAGATGAAAAATCTCAAATGAAGAACTTAACTTCACACCCTAAGAAACCAGAAGAAAAAACAAACTAACTAGCCCTAAAGTTAGTATAAGGAAGGTTATAATACAAATTAAAACAGAAATAGATGAAAGAAAGTATTGAAAAACAATAGGAAAAAAACAACAGGAAAAAATCAATATGCTAACAATAAAATATCCAAAAAGATAATTAAGAAAACGATCCAATTTATAATAGCATCAAAAAGAATAAAATACTTAGAAATAAACTGAACAAAAAAGCGAAAGACCTGTACATTGAACGTTACAAAACAATGCTGAAAGAAAGAAGACACAAATAAGTGAAAAGACATCCAGCATTAAAACCCATCAAATTGTGTACATTAAATACATGCAGCTTTTTCTATAGCAATTACACCTCAATAATTAAGATAATAGGGAATCCTGTTAAAAATAAAGGGAATATTCTGAACAAAGGTGGGGGACAAAGTTTGTTGGCTGACTGCAAAGGGATACTTCCAAGAATTTCAGAATTGAGTGGAGAGATCAAGAGCTGGGTCAGGGTCAGGAAAGTCAGAGGAAACAAAGGTAACAGGAATACGAAGTGTTGCAATCCCAGCATCTTGAGGCGATGGGTACAGTAGCCAATGATCAAAAGCAAACTGGGCCAGGGGGATGCCTGTTACTGGTTCTCTGATTCAGGCTCTGTCCGTGACAGGAGACCGTCAGTGGATTAGGTGATTTCATGATGAGAATACTTCTTCTACTACTGCTACTGCTGTGACTGTGATGGCAGAGATGATGGCACCTACAAAATACCTCCTGAATTTATTCATTTTCCTCCACAGCCACCCCTCTATCCTATTCCAAGCCTCAGGATCTCTTACTTGGAACATTGCAATAGTCTCCTGCACTGCTTCTGCTCTTACCTAGCTCTGGGACAGTTCTCCAAAAGTCAGCCAAATGTGGAATGATTTCATTGCCAATGTTATTTCTTTTAACTAGTTGTTTCTTATTTATGGTTAGGTTTACCTTGTCTGCATCAGCTTCCTGTTGCAGCTATAGCTTGAAGAGGAGAGGACGACATCGCGGTGTAAGAGAAGAATGTATTATAAGAATATTGATTAAGAATCAGTTTTACTGGATACTGCAGCTTAATTTAGAAAAATCCTGATGAGGGCTTTCAAATCATATTTTAAATATAGTTGTGTCTCTTTCATACCTTCTGTGCTTTCCCTAGATTTCCTATGAATCTTGTGTTTATCCATCCTTTTTTTAGAAATACTTTTTCAGGGCTGGCCAGTTAGTTCACTTGGGAGAGAGCGTGGTGCTGAGAACACCAAAGTCAAGGTTGTAGACCCCCATACTGGCCAGCTGCCAAAAAAAAAAAAAAGTTTATTCACGTGTGCATGTATGCCTAAACTGTATATTTTTTAGTTTATGCTGTTTTATATTTTCACAGGCATGGTGTATTGTATGTAGTCTTCTTGGCTTTGCTGTTTTATTCAACATTATGCTTCTGTGATTCATCCACATTATTTTATGCAGTTGCAGGTCTCTCAGTTTCACTGTCGTGTAACACCCACATATGTGACACACGACATTCCTGTTGGACTCTGGTGTTCGCCAACACTATAAAGAGCACCACTGGACACTTTTTTATGTCTTGCACGGTCACTTGGTGTTTGTGAGCAAGAGTTTTTCAAGGAGTGGAACTTCTGGGTTGCAGGGTATGCATGCTCAAGTTTGGAAGATAAATCTGCACAACTGACCAAAGTGCTTGTACAAATTTATACTCCCAGGAGCAAGTGTATGAACGCTCATTCTGACACTAGATATAGTCAGACTTCTTAATTTTTGCCAATCTATTGGATATAAAATTTCTCATTTTTGGTTTTAATATTTATTTTGCTCATCGCTAAGGAGGTTAAGCATCTTTTTTGTATGTTTGGCCATTCCTTATCTGTAAAATGTATGTTCATGTCAGTTTTTCCATTGACTTTTTAGCAATTTGTGGGACTCCTTTATGGACTCTGGACTTAAATTCTTCGTGAGAAAAGAATATGTGTTGTAAATATTTTCTGTGTTTGTGGCTAGCTTGTTTTTTTCTTACTAGGCAATATCTTTTGATGAACATGTGTTCTTTATTTTAATATAGTTAAATTTAACAAGTTTTTTTCTTTTAAGATTAGTGATTTTGTGTTTTGTGTAAAAAGGCTTCCTTGACCATAGGTTAGAAAGATATTCTTCTATATTTTCAATGAAATGCTCTGTTCTTCACATTGAATTTCTTGACCTAGCCAGAATTATTTTTTTCTTTTTTCCTTTTATGGGTAATGATTGTCATAGTACCATTTACAAACCAGTCCCTTTTTCTACTACCTGCAACACATATTTGTCATAAACCAATGTTTTGTATATATTGGGTCTGTCTGGTCTTCCTATTCTATTTCACTGGTAAATTTTTTTCTCTCGACCTTAGTCAGTGTCCTACTTTATAGTTTTATAATAATATATCTAAATATATAATAGAGTAATTTGCTTATTATCTTCTCTGTTTGCTTAAGAATGTCCTGGCTATTCTTGACTCTTTCTCTTCCACAAAAACCTTATACTCATAATTAGTTTGTCGGTTTCCACTTGACTTCACTAGAGATTTGCTGAGAATAAACATTTTTACAGTTTTGAGTCTTCCTATGCCAAAACTGGTGTCTCTCTTCATTTTAAGCATATATTTTCTATAGCAGATTTTAATAATTTTCTGCATGAGGGTCTTCCATATATTTCATTAGATTTATTCTCAGGTATCAAATGGTTTTCATTGATGACATGAAGAATGTCACCTTTTAATATTATACTTCCTAACTGTTGATGATATGTAGAAATACAATTGATTTTTACATATTGATCTTAGTGCTTGATCTCTCCTAAAATCTCTTATGATTTTTAATCATTTGTCTTTGGATTCTTTGAGATTTTCAAAGCACACAATAATGTCATATGAAAATGATGATAATTTTAGACTTTTCTAATCCTTCTGCATTTACTTGCATTCTCCTGAATAACATCTGACTAGGACCTCAAAGAGAATGTTGATTAAAAGTTGTAATATGGGACATACTTGTCTTGATTCTAAAGGGAATTTGTCCAATGCTTCCCCATACAGAATGATGTCTTGTTTTGGATACATGTTCTTTATAAGTCCTCCTCCAGTCCCGTTTGGTAAGAATTGTTATCATGAATGTGAATTAAGTTTTATAAAATGTTTTTCTTATCAGGGATAAAACGAATTCCAGTTTATTCTGTTTTTCTGGTGAAGAGCATCTATTGATTTTCTGACTTAAACTGCTTTGCAAGGTTGTGTTAAAGCCCAACTTGATTATGGATCATTGTCTTTTTGTATGTTGCTGGATTCAGTTTGGTAGTTTTTGTTTTTGTTTTTGTTTATTTGCAGATATTAGAATCTCTCTCTGAGTGAGAATGACCCATAATTATCTTCTCTATCGTGTTTGTATGATTTTGATACCAAGGATATGCTAGCCTCATAGAATGAGTTGGGAAATAGCCCCTCTTTTCCTATACTCTAGAGGAGTTGCTGTACTACAGAATGAGCGCTCCTTGAAAGTCAGATAAATAATCTCGGTGTGGCATTTTCTTTGTAGGAAGATTTTCAATCCCTGATTCAATTTCTTTAACTTGCATGGGACTTTACAGTCTCTCATGTGTGCCTTGAATCAGTTTGTAAAAGTATTTATTTTTATAAATTCATTCCTCTTATCTAAAATTTTGAATTTATTGGCTTCATATTATTAATTTTATTTTCCTATTTCTAAAATTCCTGTTGTGTCTGTGATATATCCGTGTTTTTGTTACTAAAATTGTTTACTTGAGAGATTTCTTTTTCTGTCTTTATCATTATTATCAAAGTTTGTCTATATTATTATTTGAATAACCAGCTTTTGGTTTACTTATAATTCCTATTATACCTGTTTTCTATTCATTAATTGTCATTAATATGTTTAATCTATCATTCTTTTCTTAACTTCTTAACTGGACAATCAAGTCACTAATTTTCAGCCTTTGTTTCTAAAATAAGTATTTTAAGGCTGTAAATTTCCCTCAAAATTCCACTTCTGCTTCATCCCATGCTTTGATATTTTAATTATCATCTATTTCTAAGTATTTTATAATTTCCATTATGGTTTCTTTTCTGATTGAGTTATTTTCAATTTACTTTCTAAAATGTGTAGATTTAAGGAAGTTTAAATTATCCTTTATGTACTGAGTTCTAATTTAATCACACTGGAATTGTGGTCAGAGAACATATTCTATTTGGTATTGATTCTTTGAAGTTTATTGAGTCCTGATTTACAGCCAAGTGGTGTTCTCAGTATCCCATCCTGCTCCTGTTTGAAGGAATCATAACATGGGGGGACAGACCTTCTCTCCCACTATAGAGGGATCCATATTTACCTTATGGACTGCAGCACACAGGTACATGTCTCTAGTTTATCTACTAAGATTCTCTTGCCTGTGGCTTTACATCGTGAGGCAGTAGGGTCAGTTGGAGATTTTCCCCAGCCAGTGTGGCGTGGTTAAGTGGACAGCAGTGTGGCAGCAAGAATCCAGTAGCAGCAGTATTAGTTCCTGTGTCCTGAGTAGACCATGGACTTATAACCTACTTCCCTTGGTTTTCTGCCAGAGTCTCATTCTCCACTCCTTCAGTCGATTCTCTAGTTATTGATATCTTGCCAATGCATTCCTTTTCTGTTTAATTTATCCAGAGTCAGTTTCTATTGCTTAAAACTGAAAATGCTGACAAGTGTAAAAGGCAGTACTTCTGAGGGAATACAGTATATTACTATTTTGAAAATTTCATTTAATTTTACAACCCTGTGCTCAGTAGGTGTTGTTTATTATCCTTGTTTAACAGATAGAGATACTGGGACTTCAAGAGTTTAAGCAATTTGCCCAGTGCCACACAGCTTGTAAACAGAGAAGCCAAGATTCAAGCCAGCTCTGTCTGATTCTTGAACTGCTACTCTTTAACTTTTACCATACATTCAGTGATTTTAAAGCTTTCTTCTTGACTCTTATATTCAATCAACTGAAAGAATAAATACAGATTGCCAAGTGTAGTTGAAAAATAGCTTACATACTGAAATGTCAAACTCTAGATGCTACAAATATTCATATGTTCTTAAGTTTTAATTGAGAAAATGTACTTCTCCCAGTCATTTTGGTTAACACATGCTGTGAGATGAATTTTTAGAAACTGACCTTCCCCTACTCACCCCTCTAACTCTGCAAATTTGCCACACGTGCCTTGGCAACATGAACAACCATCACACAGGGAGCCGGTGACTTAACATACGTCATCATCTTCCTGGCCTAACAGAGGGGTTCTTTCAGGTCATGGGCCACTTTCCCTCCTGTAGGTTTATTGAAAGTTTGTGTGTTCATGCTCATTAACTACGAGTAACCTTGGCCAAATAAGCTGGTAAAAGGCTGAGCTCACAGTCAGCATTGCTTCATAGTACACACATGCAGAACTCACAATACATGTGACAGTCAACTCACCTAAGTCACCCAATTAACTTTTTGTAGTCCTCTGTAAATATAATAAAGTAGGTATAGAAATGAAAGATGTTTTCAAGTTAAATTTGACTCCACTGAACTCATAGAATCAGAGTGAACTTATATTTTATTTTAGGTGATTTTACAGAAAGTTGTTTTAAAGGCAAAATATTCTTAAAAGATTGAATTTGTTTCTGCCCTCATTTTTCTTAATTACTTTCATGAAAAGGCTACTGATTTTATAACCTATTAATTTGTAGTGGAGAAACTGTACTCTTTTGTTGATGTAGAAAGTTTATTTTACCAATAATACACATATATGTTTATAAGTCTTAATAACCTCATCTTAAATATCTTTGGTTTCAAATAACACACAAGCAGCATTTTAAGATATTTTTTGGCTTCTCCCACTAGCAGAATACTTCAATGCCTTAAGTGGTACTTTCGAACTGAAGTGAAATAGAGCTGTGAGGGCATTTGGATGGGAAATAGTTTAGATGCGTATTAACTGTTGATGTTTGTCTCTCTTCCTGCTGATTGTGACACTGACTGGGCCACAGTTGTGCAAACTCTGTCAGAAGAGAGAAAGAAGTAGGGTTTCACAAACGGTAGCTAGGACCTAAGTCACATCAAATTCTTCTCTGCCAACAAGGATTTGTTTTTTGAGAGGAGCAGGATGAGAACACTGAGTTAAGGCAGAAGTGTTAAGGTCAGCCATCAATCACACACCAGCTGAGTTATTCTGGTAAGGCTACTGATGTTTTCCAAGTGACCAAAAGAGCCGTGAAAATTAGGCATACGGAATACAAATCTGTAGAAACAGAGGAAAACGTGTCACAGGAGTAACTTGAGGGAACCCACCTGGGGATGAAAACCAAGAATCCTTCACTCTGTTTCCATTGTTACTCACCCAGAGAGCACAGCAAACTCTTAGACCTGCCTGCAGTATCTTTTATGTATCCTGAAAAAAAGTAAAGTGGGAAAAATGGAGAAAGGTTATGCAGAAGAGGAAGNCGTATTAACTGTTGATGTTTGTCTCTCTTCCTGCTGATTGTGACACTGACTGGGCCACAGTGGTGCAAACTCTGTCAGAAGAGAGAAAGAAGTAGGGTTTCACAAACGGTAGCTAGGACCTAAGTCACATCAAACTCTTCTCTGCCAACAAGGATTTGTTTTTTAAGAGGAGCAGGATGAGAACACTGAGTTAAGGCAGAAGTGTTAAGGTCAGCCATCAATCACACACCAGCTGAGTTATTCTGGTAAGGCTACTGATGTTTTCCAAGTGACCAAAAGAGCCGTGAAAATTAGGCATACGGAATACAAATCTGTAGAAACAGAGGAAAACGTGTCACAGGAGTAACTTGAGGGAACCCATCTGGGGATGAAAACCAAGAATCCTTCACTCTGTTTCCGTTGTTACTCACCCAGAGAGCACAGCAAACTGTTAGACCTCCTGCAGTATCTCTTATGTATCCTGAAAAAAAGTAAAGTGGGAAAAATGGAGAAAGGTTATGCAGAAGAGGAAGTTGAAGGAACCTTCCTTTGTTTATTTATTTTCTTAAAAAATGGCCTCTGAAGAGAACCTGAGCGCTTATGCGCTATTTCACTCAGGCTTAGACTCTGTTTATGGCAGACCCATGAAATGATGGATTATGGATTGGTTGGCCATTCTTTGGCTAAAGCCAGCAACCAAATTAACCGAATTGTGGGAAGAGTAGCAAATGTTGCTGATATATTTATATGAGAAGAACTGAAGAGAGGAAAAAAAAAAAAAGGCCCAATTATCCACCTGATTTTTTTCATGGTTCAGGCTGAATATACTGACCTGATATGTTATGTGATGTGAGTAATATTAGTAACTAAGGCCCCTAAATTAGCAGACAGTGGGCCTACATCTCCACGTTCCTTTTCTATTATATGTTGTAAGGATCCACCAGAGTTGTAGTCGTTAGCAATAGGAGTCTCTTCTCTTTGTTTTTATTTCTTTTTCTTGCTCAAATACTATTTATTCTAAATTATTATTTTCTAATTAAGGCTAAATAAAAGTAATGTGCTTTAAGCACATTTAAGGGATTTTAAAATAACTTTATCACTTCATTTCTGTCTCTAGATTGATCTACTGCTGTTTATTATTAAGTTTTAATGCATTGGGAGTACGCTGGTATTTCAACAGCATTTTTCTCTAACAATCAATAACTCATATCTGAAATATGTATTAAAGCATGAGAGTGTGCACATAAAGAGAAAATGCTTTTCTCAGTCATTAGCACTTTACATGCAGTCTTTGGAATATTCAACA
>NW_007731198.1:165618-167492 GCF_000696425.1 Galeopterus variegatus
AAAGAGAAAATGCTTTTCTCAGTCATTAGCACTTTACATGCAGTCTTTGGAATATTCAACACATGATCTTCATTTTAATTCTTATTTTTAGCATGGACTAGTTTATCAGGGTGTTCACTACAGTAATTTATTCTTCCTCTAGATTCTCTTTCCTGGGATTACACTGAGGTCATTGTCCTAGATTACAATCTTCTGTATTCCAATAGGCTATTTGTGTTTCCTCTGTGGATTGCATGAAGATGGAATGATCTTTGGAGAAATTAAGAAAAAGAAAGAGCACTTTGCCTCCATTCCTATTTAATGTAATAAAGATTTTTGTCAGTTGAATTTGTGAGTTCATAGTCTTTGCTCAGAAAATGGGCTGACAGATTTTAAAAATTTTCTGCCCAAAAGATTGTGCAAATTTTTTAAAAAGCATTTGTGTGTATGTGTGTGTCCTTTAAATAATTTCAATAAAAAATTTTGTTTACATCCATCTGGGCTTTTTCTCAAAAGTGTAAATTATATTACAGTGTTCCTTTAGTGTCTTAGATTAATCATTTTTATACACCATGCAATTTTCTGGACACTGCAAGGACAACAGCAGAAAAACAAAACAGACAAAAACAACCAAAAGCATATTAAGTGTCTGTCCTCCTGGAAGGTATATTCCGGGAAGGGGGCAGGCAGAAAACAAAGAACTAAGTGTACGAACATCACGTCAGATGCTGATAAGTGCTGTAAAGGGAAAAAAAGGGAATAGGAGTGTGTGTTTATTTCTATTTTATGTTCAGTTGCCCTGGAAGGTAACATCTAAGCAGAGTACTGAAGAAAATTAGAGAGCAAACGGTTCATTTAATACATTCAAAATAGAGGGTGCAGCAGGGCCAGCCTGTGAGGTGAGATCCTGCTCAGCATACCTGGGAACGACGAGCCAGCTAGGTAGCTGGGGTGAAGGAGAGAAGTAACAGGCGAGGACACAGAGGTGGCAGGGGCCAGATGTGCAGCCTCTCGGGAAGAACTGGGTTCTTCATTTAATGGGATGGAAAGCTATTGGTAGTGACATGATCTGATTTAAATTTTAAGAGAATCACACTGGCTGGCTGCCACGGGGGAGAAAAGTAATGAAATGATTGTCAATTCAATTTGAAGACCATGGTCCATACAAACACTTTTTGCGGTATACACCCCTTTCGTGTGTGCAAGAAAGCAAGAGCGAAAGTCTCAGGCATGATAGAGAAGTGAGGTTTTCATTGTGCTCATTTGGACGTCTCTTGCTGATTTCCCACTGTAATAATGACAGTGGCTGCTTCAGTAATGAGCATGAGTGTGTATTTAATCAGGACTGAATATCTAAAGTGTATGTATCTCTGCATATTTTGCTGTAATAGGGAGTTAAGCACTCTAGAAAATGTATCTGAAAGTGTAAAATCAGACAGTGAAACAATGGTCCAAGCCATTCCACTTATTTAATGCTCTAACCTAAATCACAATAAGTACAAGCAGAAATTTATTTTTGCATAAATCCTTTTCTATAATCACTCTTCAGCTGCAAGCACAGGAAAAGGCTAGATATAATGCCATATTCACTAATTACAAAAGTCATATAGCCAATCTTAAAAGAAAGAAAAGGAAATCTATAAGTGCCAGAAACAAATGAAGAACTCAATTCCAAAAGGAACCTTGAATTGATGCCGTAGCAATCTACAGGACTATCAGATACAGCCTTGAGTCTCTTCAGGATAGGGAATTAGAAGAGAGACTTCTGAAGATAGCTCCAGAAAAATACAAAGAAATCTTTCTGACTCCCCAGGCTCTGGAAAGCACTGTAATTATCTCATGAGAGAACAATGAAAAACCCATGCCTGCACCAAAAGCAAGTGTGTGGTCAAAAT
>NW_007731198.1:168513-170051 GCF_000696425.1 Galeopterus variegatus
ACAGAGACAAGCAATTACCAACCAAAGATGATATCTCAAATGTATAGATGTATGAATGTATATATACTCACGATTGGTCCTCCATATCCGTGCATTGCACATCCATGAATTCAACCGACCACGAATCAAAAACACTCAAAATTATAATTGCGTCTGTACTGAACATGTATGGACTTTATTTTCTTGGCATTATTCCTTAAAACAGTATAAGAACTATTTACATAGAATTTCCTTTTTATTAGCTAATATGAATAATTTAGAAATGTTTTAAAGTAAAAGGGAGGATTGCATAAGTCACATGCAAATACTATGCCATTTTATAAAAGAGACTTGAGCATCTGCAGATTTTGGTATCCAAGGAAGGTCTTGAAACAAATCCCCAATAAATACTGAGGGATGACTATATGTGTGTATATACACATACACATAGTATTTTTTTTAACAAATACACAACTTTGAGGGAGATTTATCAGAGGCAAGCATAAATTTAACATACTAAGAAACAGTGATAATGAAACAGTTTGAAAGAGAGTGAAAGAAAAAAGAAGACATAAAACTATTCTCAAAGGGTGAGTAGATGAGCAAACTTGCTACTCACAGGTCTTTGTTGAAAGATCTCCATCAGGCACATCAATAAGATTAAACAAAGAAAACAAATGAAACACAAGGAGCAGTGGTGAGTTTGAAAACAAGTGGGTGAATATAAACATGCTGGACTGTAAAACAATTACAATTACAGTGACCATCTTGAGGGGGTTTTAAAAACAAGTTAGAAAATCAACTTACAAAATTTAACAGCCTTCATGAAAAAAAACATTCAACAAACTAGGAGCAGAAGAGAATTTCCTCAACCTGATAAAAAGTATCAATAGAAACCCTACAGCTAACATAATACTTAGTGGTGAAAGTCTGAAAGCTTTCACCCAAAGATTAGGAACAAGACAAGGATGTCCACTCTCACCACTTTGTATCAGCATCGTAGTGGAGGTTCTAACTATGGCAACAAGCAAAAAAAAAAAAAAAAGAGAGAGAGAGAGAAATATAAGGCATTCAGATGGGAAAGAAAGAAGTAAAACTACCTCTCTACTTGCAGATAACATGATCTTGTATATAGAAAACCCTAAAAAATCCACAAGAAAGCTATTAGAGCTAATAGACAAATTCAGCAAGGGTGCAGCATACACAATATACAAAAATCAGCCATATTTTTGTACAGTTACAATGAACAACACCAAAAATAAAATTAAGAAAAAAATTTATTTACAATAGAGTCAAAAAGAATAAAATATTTAGGAATAAATTTAACAAAGGAAGTGCAAAATTTACTTGCAAAAAAGAAGTTAAGGAACATCTAAATAAATGGAAAGACATTTCATGTTTCTGGATAGGATGATTATACTTTTGAAATGATCTGCATCTAGATTCAATGCAATCCTCATCAAAATCTCAGCTGGCTTCCTTGCAAAAATTGACAAGTTGACCCTAATATTCATATGGAAATTTAAGAGACCCACAGTAGTCAAAATAATCTTGAAAAA
>NW_007731198.1:170407-170947 GCF_000696425.1 Galeopterus variegatus
CTCAGATTTGGCAATGGATTCTTAGATATGACACCAAAATTACAAGCAAGAACAACAACAAATATAGATAAACTGAATTTTATTAAAATTAAAAATTTCTGTTTGAAAAAACACAACCAAGAAAGTGAAAAGAATAACTTACTGAATGGAAGTATTGGTAAATTATCTATCTGATAAGAGACTTGTATCTGAAATATATAAAGAACTCTTATAACTCAATAATAGAAAGAAAAATAACTCAATTAAAATTGGACAATAGATATGAATAGACATTCTCCAAAGAAGATATACAAATGGTTAATAAGCACATGAAAAGATGTTCAAAATTATTAGTTACCAGGAAAATGCAAATCAAAACTAAAATGAAATACTGCTTCATGTCCACTGGGAAAGACATAATAAAAAAGACAGGTAATATCTGACAAGTGATTAATATCCATAATATACAAGGAACTCAAGCAATTATACTGTAAAAAATGAATAACCCAATTAAAAAACGGGCAAAGGAGCTGAATAGACATTTTTCAAAGGAAGACATAC
>NW_007731198.1:172252-188001 GCF_000696425.1 Galeopterus variegatus
TGGAGAGAAGGGAACACTTCTACACTGTTGGTGGGACTGTAAATTAGTACAACCACTATGGGGAACAGTGTGGAAGTTTTTAAAACAACTACAGGTAGATCTTCCATATGATCCAGCAACCTCATTTCTGGGTACATACCCAAAGGAATAGAAATCATCATGTCGAAGGGAAACCTGCACTCCCATGTTCATCGTAGCTCTGTTTACAATAGCCAAGACATGCAACCAACCTAAATGTCCATCGATGGATGACTGGATAAAGAAACTGTGGTATATATACACCATGGAATACTACTCTGCCATAGGAAGGAATGAAATTCTCCCATTTGCATGGATGAGCTTGGAGAAACTTATGTTGAGTGAAATAAGCAAAGCACAGAGGGATAAATGCCACATGTACTCACTTGTAAGTGAGAGCTAAGAGAGAAAGAAGGAAGGAAAGAAAGACCACAGTGATGCATTTGACTTGCAGAGGAAAAGAGCATACCTTGGGCTACAAAATGGAGTGGAGGGGATGGGGCAGGGGGAGGGAGGATGGGAATAACCGGGTGGGGGACACAGGGTACAAACACAATTCGTGGTAATGGGCATGCTGCAGTATGGATCTGGCCTTCACATCTTGGGCATGAGGAGCAACAATCAGCTTTGTATCTCATGAATATTCATAATCAATAAAAATAAATAAATGAAAAACTTTAAAAAATAAAAACATCCTAAAAAAATAAATGGAGAGAATGTGGAGAAATTGGACCTTCATATACTGCTGTTGGGAATGTAAAATGGTGTTGTTGCTTTTGAGAAATGATCTATCCGTTCTTCAAAAGGCTAACTGTAGAGATACCATGTGACCCAGCAATTCTATTCCTAGGTATACAACAAAGAAAAATAAAAGTGTTATGTCCACACAAAAATTTGTACACAAACGTTTGTAGCAAGACTATTCTTAATGATAGTCAAGAAGTAGAAGCAATCTAAATGTCCATCAACTTGTGAATGGTAAATAAAATGTAGTAGATCCTTACAATGGAATATTACTCATCAAGAAAAAGAATGAAGTACTAACAAATACTACAAAATGAATGAAATTCGAAAATATGCTAAGTGAAAGTCAGACACAAAGAACCAATGTCATATGATTTCGTTTATAAGAGATGTCCAGAACAGGCAAATCTACAGAGACAGAAATTAGATTAGTGTTTGCCTAGGTCTGTGGGGTGGGGAACAGTGGATTTTATATGTAAGGGGTGTGGGGTATCTTTTTGTGGGTAATAAAAAAGTTCTAAATTTTATTGTGGTGACAGTTGCATACCTCTGTGAATATATTAAAAGTGATTGAATTGTACACTTTAAATAGTTGAATTGTATGATATGTGAACTATAGCTCAGTAAATATGTAGAAAAATTAGTAATTAAATATTAGACAAAAAACATGGAAGATTTGAAGGGAAAGATTTTATAAAGAATTTTGTTTCCTATATTGTTCATGAGGATTCGTAGGGATTTATTTTAGACTGTTAAGTATGTATGCTAAAGTTTTGAAAACAATGACTAAAGAATAGAAACAATATCTATCTTACAAACCAGTAGCTGGAAGGAAAGGAAATAAATAAAACTCAACTAACAGAAGGCAGAAAAGAAGAAAAAAAAATCATAAATACAAATATATAATGATCACAAAACATGTAAATAATCTAAACTTGCCTTTTTAAAGACAGAATTTCTCATACTGAATAAATAACAAAAATATTTTCTAGTGAAGACTTCTGTAAAGTAAAGAAAAGCTGAAGGCAGAGGGATGGAAGAATCCATCAGGAAAACAGCAATCAAAGAAAGCTGGTGCAGCAATACTAACAGACAAGACAGTTTCAACACTTAAAGAATTCTCACAAATGAGGACTGATTACTGAGTGGTAAAAATGTTTCTCTAGGAAAATATAATAATCTCAAATGTCCACGCACCGAAAAATTAGCCTCAAAGAAATAAATTAATTAATTAAATATATATTAAAAAAAAAACCTAAACATGTACTGAAACAAAAAAGAATCTTCACAAATAGCAATTGATATCTCAGTAGATAATAAACACTGATCACAATGATATCAAAATAGAAGTCAGTAAAAATATATAACTTCACTTCCTCCCCTTACGTTTAGTCACCATTAGACACAAATATAAATAATTATTTGTGAAAGAATAAATCATAATGGTAATCACATAATGTTCAATACTGAATGTCAGTGAAAACACTATATACTGAAACTTGTGAAATGCAGCTAAAGCGGTGTATTCATGGCCATTTTTAACCTTAGGTACTTATACTTGAAAAGAAAACATGTTAAAATGCGCTAAGAATTAAATGACAAGTTTCAACAACAAAAATTAAAACATGGTAAATTCTTATAAAATAGAAGAAAGGTGAAATAAGTTCATTTGACTATATGATTAATATCAGTAGTGCCTCAGATTATTTAGGAAATGGTTACAGCACAGGGCATATANATAAAACTCAACTAACAGAAGGCAGAAAAGAAGAAAAAAAAATCATAAATACAAATATATAATGATCACAAAACATGTAAATAATCTAAACTTGCCTTTTTAAAGACAGAACTTCTCATACTGAATAAATAACAAAAATATTTTCTAGTGAAGACTTCTGTAAAGTAAAGAAAAGCTGAAGGCAGAGGGATGGAAGAATCCATCAGGAAAACAGCAATCAAAGAAAGCTGGTGCAGCAATACTAACAGACAAGACAGTTTCAACACTTAAAGAATTCTCACAAATAAGGACTCATTACTGAGTGGTAAAAGTAATGTTTCTCTAGGAAAATATAATAATCGCAAATGTCCATGCACCGAAAAATTAGCCTTAAATATATATATATATATATATATATATGTAGGGTCATTCCTTCAAATGAGATTTTAACTCAGCTCTCTCAGAAACTGATAGATCAAGCAAATAAAATTAAAGTTAGGGGAGATTAAACAGCATAGTTAACAAGTGCAATCTAATGAACATACTTGTATGTAGAACCCTGTATAATTTGGCAAAAGTCTTTAAAAGCAAGAGTGGAACATTAAAATAAAATAAAAAACCTAAACATGTACTGAAACAAAAAAGAATCTTCACAAAAGCAATTGATATCTCAGTAGATAATAAACACTGATCACAATGAGATCAAAATAGAAGTCAGTAAAAATATATAACTTCACTTCCTCCCCTTATGTTTAGTCACCATTAGACACAAATATAAATAATTGTTTGTGAAAGAATAAATCATAATGGTAATCACATAATGTTCAGTACTGAATGTCAGTGAAAATACTATATACTGAAACTTGTGAAATGCAGCTAAAGCGGTGTATTCATGGCCATTTTTAACCTTAGGTACTTATACTTGAAAAGAAAACATGTTAAAAATGCGCTAAGAATTAAATGACAAGTTTCAACAACAAAAATTAAAACATGGTAAATTCTTATAAAATAGAAGAAAGGTGAAATAACTTCATTTGACTTTATGATTAATATCAGTAGTGCCTCAGATTATTTAGGAAATGGTTACAGCACAGGGCATATAAACAGAACTTGGGTATTCTCCACCTCTCCTTAGTTTCCATTAACACCTATGGAAAAACAGTCATATTTTATCACATATTACATGTGGAAAAATAAAGAGCCTCAAAAGCCAAATTATTACCAAAAGTCAGAAGGTAATACCACAAACTGATGCTATACTTTCAAAATCATTGAAATTATATCCATCTTTAAAATGTCAGTCTTGTATGCAGGACGCAAAATCAACATGCAAAAATCAGTGGCATTCTTGTATTCCAATGATGAAATCCAGAAAGCAAGCCCATTTACAATAGTCATCAAAAAATAAAATACCTAGGAATCAATTTAACCAAGGAGGTGAAAGATCTCTATAACAAGAACAACAAATCGCTGCTGAAAGAAATTAAAGAGGACCCAAAAAGATGGAAATAGAGTCCGTGCTCTTGGATTGGAAGAATTAACATGGTGAAAATGTCTATTGTACCCAAAGTGATCTACAGATTCAATGCAATCCCCATCAAAACACCAATGACATTTTCCACAGAAACAGAAAAAACAATCTTAACATTCATATGGACCAACAAAAGACTCCAAATAGCCAAAACAAACCTGAGCAAAAATAATAATAATAATAATAAATAAAGCCAGAGGCATAATACTACCTGACTTCAAATTATACTACAAAGTGATATTAACCAAAACAGCATGATACTGGCATAAAAACAGACATTTGGAGCAATGGAACAGAATAGAGAACTCACAAATCCACCCACATACTTTTAGACAACTGATCTTTGACAAAGGCAATATGAATATATATTGGGGAAAAGACTGCCTCTTTGGTAAATGGTACTGAGAAAACTGAACATCCACATGTAGAAGAATGAAACTAGATACATACCTCTTGCCATATTTCAACGTCAACTCAAAATGGATTAAAGACTGAAATTAAACCTGAAACAATAAAACTCCTAAAAGAAACATAGGGGAAACACTTCAAGAAATAAGATTAGGCAAAAACTCTATGAATATAACCCCAAAATCACAGGCAACAAAAGGAAAAATAAACAAATGGGATTATTTAAAACTAAAAAGCTTTTGCACAGCCAAAGAATCAACAGAGTGAAAAGGCAACCTACAGAGTGAGAGAAAATATTTGCAAACTATGCATCCAGCAAAAGATTAATATTCAGAGTATATAAGGAACTCAAACAACTTAACGGTAAAATAACAAGTAACCCAATTAAAAAATGAGCAAAGGAGCTGAATAAGCATTTATCAAAGGAAAATGTACAAACGGCCTACAGAAAACATTAAAAAAATGCTCAACGTCAGTCAGCATCAGGGAAACGTAAATCAAAAACCACACTGAGATATCACCTGACCCCAGTTAGGATGGCTATTATCAAAAGACAGAGAATAACAAATGCTGGTGAGGATTCTGAGAAAGGGGAACCCTCCTACACTGTTGGTGGGGCTGTAAATGGGTGTAGTCATTACAGAAAACAGTATGGAGGTTCTTAAAATAACTACAGATAGATCCTCCATATGATCCAGCAATTTCACTGCTGGGTATATACCTAAAGGAATGGATATCATCATGTTGAAGGGATACCTGCAGCCCCATGTTTATCACAGCTCTATAATAGCCTAGAGTTGGAACCCACCTAAATGTTCATTGTCAGACGACCGGATAGGGAAAATGTGGTATATCTGCACAATGGAATACTACCCTGCCATAAAAAGCAGTGAAATACTGCCATTCGCAGCAACATGGATGAACTTAGAAAGAATTTTAAGTGGAGTAAGCCAGGCACAGAAAGAGAAATACCACGTCCTCACTCATAAGTGGGAGCTGAAAAATAAACAAATAAAAAGAGGAAAGAAAGATACAACAATCACAATAATATGTTGAACTTTTAAAAGAAGAGAGCTGAAAATAATATGTTGAACTTTTAAAAGAAGAGAGCTGAACTGAGGTTACCAGAGGTGGGAAAGGGGGAAGGAGGAGTAAGGGAGGAATTGGTAAATGGCCACAAAAAATGATTACATTGTATAATTTTGAATATACTAATTATCCTGATTTGAGCATCGCATATTGCACATACATATTAATATTCAGCTCTGTACCCTACAGATATGTGCAATCAACTATGTCACAATAAATAAATACATTGAAATAAATATGAAAAAATAAAATTTCAGTCTTCAAAAATTGTGAAATCACTGCTGAACTGTCAAGTAGTTTGTTAATACTGTGACTATTATCCAGATGTTTGGCTAACTTAACTGGTTTCTTTTGTACATGTAAAGTAAAAAATGAGTAAAGACACAGCATTTTAGTGTCACTGAGTTCCAAAACCCTAACGGATATGGAAATCCCTTGACAGAAAATTAAACAGCCTAACTTGCACCACCCCCACGAACACTCCCCCAAACAGCCTCCCCCCCCAACACTTCGTGCTGAGATTCCCAAGATGATTTGAGGGAAAATGCCAGAAACAGATCCATAAACTGCCCAGGAGACATACTATAAACACAAAACAAAACCAGGCTTATGTCAGAGCAGGTGAATGAAAAATTAGAGGAGCTTAGGTTGGAAAACTCTGCAACTCCAGATGGTATCCATCCAAGGAACGTGTGTACGGGTGATAAGTGACTTGGGGAACTCGTGGCAGACATGTGTAAGTCATCTCTGAAAACCAAGGGTACACAGGTGGCTGTTCTGGAGTGACCACCATACCTGTCTTTTTAATAATGCTTGTAATTCTGCACTGCCTTTTATCAGGGCTTCTTGACAGGTTTTGCAGACATACCACTGCAGGTTTTAGAGGGAATGTTAAACCCATTTTGGAGAGGGAAATCTTAGAATCTTGTGATGAAGTAAATGCTTGAGGGTCACAGCATGAGCTAGACTAGAACAAAAAAATCCTGATAGCCCTCTTTAAGTGAATATGTTGCATGGTTTGCTCTTTATTAAAGCTGACCTCTGTTTAAATTTGGCTCAGAAATTAAACACACATTTAGAAATCACCTGCTATGTGTGGGACAATATGCAAGATGAGGCATACACAAAAACGAGTACAGACTACTCCCTGCATACAAGAAATTTGTATTTAAGGGATAGAGAAGCATTCATTTATGACATGCACATAGGTCAAAAATTTTAAGTGTTATAAATTGGTATAAACAAATGTTAGTTGAGCATAGAATACAGTGATTTTGGTGGAGTAATGGTGAAAGACTTCACAGAGTAAAGGACAACAGTTTTTCACAACAGTAAAGGGAGGAAGAGAGGAGACCAGACAGAAAGAGTGGCTTAAGTAAATATATATGCATGTGAAAGTTTATGAGAAATTTATAAATTCTCACTTAGTCTGGGATTAGCAAGTAGTCCAGACTGGCTAGATTAGATAGCATATATGTACGGCTGTGTGGATGAGTGCGAAGAATAAGAGATAATGATTGTGGGAAGTAAGTGGGCTGGGGTCATATTGTGCAGACCTTGAAACTATGAAAAGGAATTCACTTTCTATTCTACAGGAAATGGGGCAGGGTCGGGGGATGGAAAGGAATGTGAACATGATAATTCTGGTGGAACTGTGGATAGCTAATTAAGTAAGGAAAGCGGTAGGGTAATTGAATGGCTATTAAAATGAATCAGCTGAGGGATGGGGCTTGAAAGGAGAAGATGGAATCAAGGTATTTCAGACACAGAATGCTTGTATATATTTTCTCTGATTAAATCCTGAGGGTTAGGGAAGGGAAAAGTTGAAGATGACTCCAAGATCTTTAGCTGGTGACTGAGTGGTTGCTGATGCCATTAATTATGAGAAGACTCAAACATTGGCAAGCAGGTTTAAGACAAGGAGAAAAATATTAACTTAGCTTTTGATATTTTAAGTTGGGTGTGCAAATGAGGCACCCTTAAGGAGAAGACTAGTACAAAGTCAGAAATTAATCTGGCCATAGAATAGATCCAAGTGTAGTCCCAAATTCAAGAAGCCACTGGGGTGCTGGAAGGAGACTCAGCAAGATTTGGATAAGGCATCATGTGGTCCTGACCCAGAGTGTGATTTAGAAAGGAGGTGTAGGCTCTAGATGGGCACATCCTATCGGGCCTGCCTACTGTTCACCCTGGGTTGGAGGTGGTGGTGATAGTGGGGACAGAGCAGGTGTCTAAAGCTTAGAGTCCAGAAGAGGACTCTTCTTGCCTGGCCTAAAAGCAGTAATAAGAAGACATTCCCAGAAAAGGAGGTTTGAGAGCCAAGCACATTCATAGGAGTGAATGAAATAAATTGTTGATGGAGCGATGAAACCACACTTAAGAGGTAGATCGTATGGAACCCAAAGACAGAGCAGGAGGGGAGGAGACTGTGCAGCAAGCACAGTGCACACCCTCAGGAAATTTATCAGCAGAAAGGAGCACTGGAGGAGGGGCTTAGAAAGGATGAAGAATCAAGGAAAGTTTTGTGTTGTTTTTTTTTTTTTAAAGTAGAGGGTCAGTTTTTCTTGTTAAAGTGTCTTGTAATTCTGAAAGCTCCCCCAAAATGAGATTCAAGAACTAAAAACAGAATGTCATCTAGAACAAGGGGTTAAAAAATCTGACCGAGGCTCGTGGGGAAAGCGTGGGAAAAACAAAGTGGTGACTGTCTGTCAAAGATGTTCATCTCCACAGAGATCTGACCTGATTAGTGGCAGCCAGTTGGCTTCGGGCAACAGGTTTCCAGTGACGCGGAATGCAAAGTGGTTTCAGCCACGCCCAGTTGAGCATGCCCCAGTTCACTGAAGGCACCAGAAAGAGGCATCTCTCTCAGACCTGAACCCAACCTGCCACTTGAAGCCAGGTGCATCTGAGCCTAACAGAGATCAGCCACATCCCTACTGACCTGCAGAACTATTTTTAGATATTGTAAGATTTACTATCTCAGAAATATGTCATAGTTGGTCTGGTCAAGATGGCAGAAGACAGTCCCCAGAGTCACTCTCTCCCACAAACCAACCAATTTACAAGTATAAAAAAGCAACAACAGCCAAGCTGGGGTCACTAGAGCTCAGGGAAAGAGGAAGAGAGACCTATGGAGTGCATGAAGGTGGGAGAAACCACAATGAGAGAAAGAAAAAACTGCTCGGAGCATTTCAGGCAGCAGCCACTTTAAGGCTGGAGGTGCAGAGTGCACGGAGCAGGAGCTGGCAAAAGCCACATCTGTGCACTTCAGATGGAGTTGCTTGGAGGCAGCAGGGGAGAAGAGGGCCTTAGTGGCCCCCAGGACAGCAAGACCACTAATAGGGTTCCTGTGGACCCACACAGGGGTGAGGAGCCACAACGACTGAAAAAAAGGAGCCACTCAGAGGCCTGTGAGTCATCATAAGGGACCAGCACAGGGCCCATCCCATGGGAAGTGTTTGCAGCATAGGCAGTTGGGAAGACAGGCCCACTGGGAGAACACTCAGACACAGCAAGGACAGCCAATCCACACCAATTAGTCATGATTGTAGCATCAGGGGATGGAAAGTGGAGAGAGATGAAGAAATCTGGGATTATGGTAATAGACTATGAGAGATATCAATCAAAATCTTATATAAAAATCTTTTTTAATGGCCTAAAAAAATATGTCATAGAAAACTTATATTATTGAAGTTTTAGACTGAGCATTTGTAAAATCGATGAATATAAAATTATTTTGACTCTAAAAAAAAAAAAAAAAACTGATCAAGCCTAGAGTTGTAAATACAATCAGGGTAATACAAATATACAAATGAACCCAGAAATATTTACAAAAAAAATGGCTATACTAACTACCATTGATGTAAACTTTAACAAGTAGATTCTATGAAGGATGTGGCTTATGGTATTTCAGTCAATACCTATAGTGGACTTTCTAAGTGCTGTTTTGTCTAATCTTATATATGATTTTAAAATGTCTATCCTTCTGGGAAGGAAAGTCTGAGCCCAGTGCTCTGCTTAGAGAACAGAAATGTGGGAGTTACACCTAGGCATGGAGTATTGGACAGCCACGCTTGGTGTATTGGACAGGCAAGATGCATACATGTAAATAATGAAAGACACCACAGAATCATCAATGGGGAAGTGTACATATTTTAGTGATAATCAAAATAGGGAGGTCATGTAGCTGAGATGGAAGTCCAAAAATCCTAGGATTTTAGCCTAGTTTTGACTATAGATTGCTTGGTAGGCAGGCTAAGATATAAAACTTCATCAACTTTATTTTTTTCACTTATCATGCTGAACTGTGGGGTTTTTACCCCTTAAAGCTCTGGAAGGGTTTAGCAATTTCTTTCTGGGAAAGGTAAGTAAATAAAATGTTGAAAGCATGTTCATTGAACAAGGTGAGCCCCAGGGCTCTGCTGGCTACTTCATGTACCTGCCATTTCCAGCCCTCTCTCAAAAGGCTCCTTAGTGTCTCTGTGTTGCACAGTTGGAAAATATTTGAACTAGCTAATCTCTAAGATCCATTCCAAGTATAAAATCCTACGACTCTACCAAGTCAGGTACAATGTTGCTGATGAAGTGGAGCTTGAGTGGGCCTTTGAAACTAGGCCATGTCTTTGGATTAGTGGGTAAGAAGAATGAAGATATTTAAAACAGGAAGAGGAGTATAATAAAAGAAATAGCAAAAGGAATAATACTGGTTTTCTTGGCAAAAGATGTGTGGAATAATAAAGAGACTTTTCTAACTAAACTGTAGGGATTGTAAGGTAGAGCTGTGGGAAATAAAATTTAAGTACAGGGCACTTACTTTTTGCATAAGGGAAGTGTTATTCCTGGAGACTTTGCATAACTTACAACTCAAATAATTCAAAACAAATTTTCCCAAAGGGGAAATGCATTTTTGGAACTTACAAATTTACAATTATTTCACTGTATATGTGCTTTGAAGTTGCTTTTTACATTTTCTTTTTTCATTTTGTTGATGGCTCTTTCTTATATTAATATGGGTGGCGGTTTGCTCTCCTTCATGGTGCTGTAGCACATCTTACGTCTGTTTCAAAGCTATTGATTTTGGGTTTCTTAGCACTAGCTTTAGCAACACTATTTAATGAACTGGAGTAACATTGTGAAAAGATATGAAAAATAAGATCTGAAATTATAATAACAGTGCTTGCTCAGATTATAAAACCAAAATTGACTTTCAGAAATTCTGATGCTAAAAGTAATCAAGTGTGGTTCTCGTAATACTGACAAAGGAGGGCTTGTGTTTCATTCTGCTAGTGTTGCAGGTGATGGCAATAACATAGACATGGTTTGCAATTAACTCAGTTTTCAAATTAAGCTATTTTGCAAGAATTAAATAAATTGAATTTCTCATCAATTCGAATTTGGCACAAAAATTTCCTTAATCCCACAATTTTAAGTTTTTTTATAATTTATAATCCCACTCCTATTTATTGTGAAACGGGTCTGAAGGCAGGGAATGTATGCTATTTATCTTTGTAATCCCTGAGGCATTTTAGCACTGTGCCTTCCTAGAAATGCACATTTGCTAAATAAAATTGAATTGTTCCATGGATAGCTTGCCCTGAAAGGAGGTAAGATTAGAGAGTGGAAATTCATAATTTAGGTACCATAATTTAGGTAATCATCATCGGGACCAGGCTGCCCACTACACTAAATACTTATTGATTTCTGGATTAGGTTTTTCTAACGCCACTAGTCTTGCCCATTGCTGCATCCTGTAAAGCTATAAAGGATCAACTAAACTTACAATGACTTGTGCCTGAGCAAGACTCAAGGAAGAAGTGTGTCTCAGACAGGGAGCAGAGTGAGGCTTGCAGCTCAGTTAGGCTGGGATGACATATGGGGGAAAATGTACCGAGTCAGGAAGGAGTGTCGCCAAGAAGAAAGGTGAAGCAGAGTGTAGCGCAAAGCCTGCGGCTGGACACAAGTTACCGACTAGAGCCCAGAGTGCTGTAGCTCTGTCTAAGCAGTGCCAAAAGTCTAGGTGAAGAGTGGAAACATCAAATCAATCATCGGGATGATTCAAAACGTCCAGATGTGTGCTGTCATCAGGGCCATCACTAGGGGGTATGTGGGGTTAAGGCAAATATCAGTCTTCCCACACTCCTCCCAAATATTTGTATTCAGCTGAAATCTCCTGAAATGGAGATTTAAATAAAAATAAGTCATAAAGAGCCCTGCACATTCAGCCTGTAAAGAGCCTGTGTAAGGCGGGAAGTAGTTAGTCCTCTTGCCTCGGTGGCCCTGACAGCAGTCTCAGGGGCTTCGACTTGTGAGACTCCAGTGATGGTAAGTACTGTGTATTAGAAATGATTGAATAATTAGCTTTTATAAATAAATTCTATCCAGTTCTTTTTTATCTTATTTTCTGAAAGACAAATGTATACCTAATGTATAGCGGCAGCAGAAATATAGGAAGGCAGCTATAAATGAATTGAATGACTTGGAATAATTCAACACAGACCTAAACAATGTGATATTTAAAAATAAATCTTAAGAGCAAACGTGGGGCAACACAAGTGTACCAGCAGAAAAGAAGCCACAGCATCTTTTTCTAAAGAGGGGATCTCTGTGACTACTTTAACTTGTTCCTGAGGCTGCAGACGGTGACTTACATATCTCTTATAGCGTGTAATAGACTGTTTTGTTTGGCCAACATATGCATTTTGAATGAACAGTGCTAGAAAGGGGAAAGAAATTTGGCCTTTCCAGTTGGCCACTAGAACACTGGTAATCAGAATTTATTTCCAGGTCGGAGTTTAGATTCCCAAGCCACACTATCAAGCAAACAGTTCAATTGGGAATACGGGTTAGGTTTCCAGGCTAGGCTCACAAATACTTGATGGGATCTTTGGGTGAAATAGATACGGAAAGCAAAAGATGAAGGGAGGAACACTGACATGTAGAGCATGCAGGGCCAGGGATGCATAAAAGCTCAGTTTCAAAGGCCACAAGGATATGTGCAAGTCACCCTCAGGAAGGGGACAGCTTAGGGGAGGACTTGACGCCCTTGGCTTCGGTTACTGTATTATTGCACCATTGTCACTCTTCCCACCTCCTGCTGAGGAGAAGAACTTACTCTAATTTTTCTCACTCAACAAATATTTCTCGAGTGACTACCTTGACCAGGCATTATTCCAGGTGGTAGGGGAACAGCAGAAAATGGAACCAACTTCCTGTGCTCCTGAGGCTTATGTGCCAGAGAGGGAGAGGGGCAAACAGAAAACAGATACGTGACATGTCTCATTTTTATAACTCTTTTGAGGAGAAATCAAGGTGAGTAAGTGAAAGCAGAGTGATGGGTCCCAGAAAAGTGACCACTGAATTAGGAAAAGGTCGTGGAATACATTGGTATGTACTGGTCAGATTGTTTTCTGAAAACCCTTTCTAGAAACCAGTAGCCAATCTGACTTCCTGAGTATTTGAAGCATTTCTAGATACAACAGGAGAAAAAGATATTGCTTGATGTAGAACTAGGGCTAGGTCTCACAGACCCCTTGAGCCCATTCACAAACCCTTCACACACAGGTCTATGAGCTAGGTAACAGGAAAAAGGTCCTTGGAGCTGTAGGTGAACTACTAATAGGCTTTATTTCTAGACACAAGCTCTGCTGACCAGCAGTTCAGAGCCACTGCCTCACACACTCTGAAGAAACACACAAGAACAGCAACAAGCTAAAAGTACCGGGTGTGCATGTGCACTAACTCCACACACACACAACTTGTTTACGAAGAATGTGCTGCACCACCTCCAACTGGACGTGAGGTGAGGGGGCCTGACTAAACTGCTCTATTTTCCTCACAATCCACCCCTTCAGGGTCCCTCACCATACAATCTATGCATTCAGTACCTTCTGTGATGTTCCCTTAGCTAGGATAAATGACCCTTACATTCATATAACCTATTGTCTGTTCAACATACCTTAAGACTTGTCCTGTGGTTCTGTCCTTTCAACTATTAGCTGCACATGTTCAGTTATTAGCCATCATTGGTGTGATACTGGTGGGCAGTTCAATGTGTATCCAGTAGGTCAACACATTGGTCATGCAACTCAGGTGCAGTGCCTGCAGCCAGAACACTATGGGCAAAAGGACAGAAGGTTATTAGTACCAGTAGGGGAGCTCTTGCCCCTCTGGTAAGATACATGCCAGTTTGCCATCCTGAGAAAGGATGGTTGCAGGAATAGTTATCTTACCTGGTTTGGGGCCCCACAAGGCCATACAAACAGAAGACGAGTAGCTCTCTGATTTTGGCAGTGGTCCTACAAGATCCACCTGCCACTTTACCAGGGGCACTCTCACACGAGTTATCTGCCTGCTCATCAGGATCACATCTGCCCATCAGGGGAATTTTTCTCAGGTTTATGTGGAACCCAGCTAGCCATCAACTACCCCATCTTGCAGCCAGCATGCTACATTCTCCAATGCAGCCACCCAGATACATCAGCTGCTAGAGCTCTCTCCAGCCACCTTAACTTAGCCAGTGCATCAGCTTCATTCATCATTGCCAATTCAACCTGAAGCCTCCGGTCCTCTCTTGCTCCTAAAAGACAAACACCTTGGCCTGCTCCCTAATCAAAATGGAACAGTTCATCTGCCTCCTCGGGAGCAATCAAAAAATTCTTTAAATCCACTGAGCATACCTTGCTACCTGTTGAAATGCTGTTCAGGGCGCAATTGCTGCCACAAGGCAAACAGAACTGCATTTGGCTGCCAGTCAGTTTTCTTGCTATCAACCCCTGCTGCAAGCAAATCAAGCCACATCTGCCTATGGCTGGTCTTGCTTGGTCCCCTTGCTATAAAATCCCAAGCATGTCTTGGGGGTTTGGTCTTAGCCACCTTTCGGACCCCTTTCGCTTGTCTCCTCGCCTCTACTTCATCCAAGCTGGCTATCATGGTCATTACCTCATGTATGGGACGATCAATGTATGGGGCCAATATGGCCATCAGTGATCCAAAGGACGTTGATGGGGCATTTTACAGCACTATGTCTAAGAGTCAGGCAGTCCAAAGAGAAGACTATTTTCTTCAACAAGGCTCCAAGGACATTTTCCTGTTACCTAGCTCATAGACCTGCATGTGAAGGGTTTGTGAATGGGCTCAAGGGGTCTGTGAACTCCAGACCCCAGCCCTAGCTCTACACTTGATTACAACTATTTTGCATTGAGTCAGAGCTGGAGGACAGGAGAATTGCCAGCTTTGGTCTAGACAGGTTGAGACGTGGAAATGGCCTCTAAAACTTTTTTTATAATTGACATATATGGAGACCCTCTGCACTCACATACTATTGTTATTATTCATTATCATACACTAGACTTTGAAGCTATTGAAAAATAGTTCTTTTTTTATTGTCCCCATTTTATCTTTATTTTATTTTTTATTTTAATTTATCAATATACAATGTAGTTGATTTTCATGTCCCTTTACCAATTCCTCTTCCCCCTACTTCCCCTCCCATCATCATCATATCTGTTCACTTGTCTTAACAAGTTCACGGAATTGTTGTGATTGTTGTGTCTTCTTCCCCACCCCCAATTTATTTGCATATTTTATTTATTTATTTATTTATTTATTTTTAGCTCCCACAAATAAGTGAGAACACGTGGTATTTCTCTTTCTGTACCTGACTTATTTTGCTTACTATTATTTTCTAAGTCCATCCATGTTGCTGTGAATGGTAGTATTTCATTCTAAAATGCTGGTAAGGTTACGGAGAAAAAGAAACTCTCATACACTGTTGGTGGGACTGCAAAATAGTGCAGCCTTTATGGAAAATGGTATGGCAGTTCCTCAAACAATTACAGATAGATCTTCCATATGATCCAGCTATTCCACTGCTGGGAATATACCCAGAGGAATGGAAATCATCGTGTCAAAGGGACACCTGTACTCCAATGTTTATTGCAGCACTATTTACATAGTGGCAACCAATATTTTTTTAGATGCTTAAAAAAAATTGATATATGATTCACATGCTATAAAAATGACCCTTTTAAAATGTTACATTTTAGTGGTTTTAGCATGTTCATGAGGCTGTACGATCATTACCAGAAATATGTTTTGGCATCCTATGGGTATAAGTAGTAAATTTTGATGAGTATTCAGGTTTGGAGATCCTTGTGACCTACGGTATGGTAATGGCAGTTCATCCCGACTAACTGACTTTGGTTCATCCTTAGCCTGACCTTCCACTTTGTAACTGATGAGTAC
>NW_007731198.1:188397-192694 GCF_000696425.1 Galeopterus variegatus
CCCGACTAACTGACTTTGGTTCATCCTTAGCCTGACCTTCCACTTTGTAACTGATGAGTACATCTTCTGCATGTTTGTACCTCTGGGCATCTGGAGTTGGTATTCCTGCAAACCTGATTACATATATAATGCATATAAAAATATATAAAATATGTATATAATTATATATATATAATTCTTGGCCCTGTCCTGGTCACAAGGATAAGGAACCTTTAGAAGCCACCCAATTTAAATGTGGATGGTGACACTAACCAATAGGGTCCTTGAAGAGGTAAGGTGGGGCACAGAGGAGTTGGGGGGGGAAGGGCAAAGAGAAGGGAGAAAGGAAGGACTACAAAGATGAACCACAGTTTCCTCGAGATTTTACTTAGGGTCCTGCTGTGACCTTTCTTCAACCATGAGTGAAAGGCAGTGTTCACCCCTTTGTCCACAAGATTACTTCCAGGCCACACTTCCTATACATGGTATAGTGATTATTCTAGATGTGTCTTTTTTTTATAAAGAGCTGAAAGATGCAATAATTTGTATAGCTCATGGAGAGAAGTCTTTTCCTATAGGTTCAGAAAGGGCCATCTTTCTATATAATTTTTTCATTTCCAATTAATAAAGGAGTGTATACCCAAAGTAACAGAATCTGTTATATCTACAGTTAGACCCACTAAGCACAGGCATTGGGCTCTTTAAGACAATTCTGTTAAGTGTTAGAGTTGGTAAAAAAAAGCACAATAAAAATGGAAAAAATACATCTGTTGATTAACCATTTCTTAAGTACCTAGAGTGTGTCTGTCCTATATAAGTTCCTCTGACACTAGATACTGCAGTTTAATCTGAATCCCTATATCATCAAACCAAATCATCACCTCAATCCACTGAATAAGATAGTCAAGCTGGTAGCTACCTTTGTGCAAATAATACACCTTCTGCTTGACTGAATCATACAATTTTTAGACAAAATACATTAAGAGATAAATGTCCATAATAGGTACTCAAAAACAGAGAGACTGTTGTTCAAGGTAAGGTGCTACTTAAATAAGTGGTATTATTGAGAAAATTTTTTTAAAAGCTGAGTTCACTGAGAACTTTTGTTTACAGAGTTGACAAAACTATACTGATTTTAGAAAATGGATGAGAAAATCAGAGTTAAAAATGAAGGTTCTAGTCTATTGTATTGACTCAATACAGCACAGGGACCAAGATGGTCTCCCTGAACCCCTTGGGTCTGATAATGACCCATAGCCAAGTGTACTTAACCACAATGAACAAACCATTAGTCAGTTTTTACAAAATGAACTTTGGCTCATGGCGAAATTCATGAGTAAGACGTGTGGCTAGGTCTGGTGGCCCAGGTCAAAATTGGGAAGTTTTTTTAATGTTTTTTTTCAGATTGTTGGCTATCTAGCTTTAGGCCCCTGGGAGGAGGGATCTCTCTGTCCTATCCTGGGCCCATCAGTCTTTCAACTCTCTCTCTCAATCTGTGAATAATGTCTGCCTATGCAGATGAGAGAGGTTTGTCATCTTCTCAGGTGTATATGTCATTGCCCTACCTACAGCACATGCTAGCTGTGGGGGCTTAAGGTAGATGCACCTGTGCTTGTCAGACTGTCTGCAGCAGTGGACGTGGGAGTCGGAGGCAAGTCCTTGCCTCCCTCTCAGCAGAGCAGCACAGAGATGACCTCTACATTTATTCACTGAACTTTTTCAGTCATGTCCAGGGTACAATAATGCCGCCGCCTTCTTCTTTTTTTTTTTTTTTCTTTTAGCATTACAGTACTTCATTATTGCCACAGGGGGAACTGTTGGCTTAATTTTGCTTTGGAGACACTGCTGCTGAAATTATTAAGCTAATGATTTATGCCCTGTGTGATACAGCAATCTCTTGTGCTTAAAATGGTTACTATGTTTTGTTTACTGTTTATAACTACCAGCAGTTGTGCCATGAAAAAAACTCCTGCCAGCTTGCAGAGTTTATTTATCCCTGTGGATCTGTAGAAACCACTGATTAATATAGAAAATATTTGGATGGTTTATATTTTTTAAATGCCATGTGCTATGAATTGAACCACTGTGCTCTGCTACATAGGAGGAAAAGTTCGGTGAGCATGAGCAAACCTAGGATGTCAAAACCTACCGACTCTTGCATTTGCTTCTGGTTTTATCAAAGTGGAAAGTCTGAGTGCTTTTCAGGAATACAGCGCTGGGACTCCGTCAGTTCTCGGCTATGAGATCACCAGCATTTCCCCTTGGGTGCCGCACATTTTACCATATTAAGGAACCAATTTGCTTAGAGAAATGTTGCTCATGTTTAAAGGCTGTTAAGTTTGATGGCTGGCAGAACTCTCCCATTTAGCCCTGAGGCCGGGCCTCAGTGAATGAAGGCCTTACAACTGGCCTGCATTATTTGTTCTGAAGTGCTTTTTCTAACCAAAGGCTTACACAAGGTAACCATAGGGCAGGGAGGGACATGGTGTGTGTTGATTTATTTAAGATGACCAAATGGTTCTTGCACAATGTTTAAGTCTTGACACTGTTCTCTCCCCAAGCGAAGGAAAGAAAACAGCACCGTTTGGTTGGGCCACTTCAGCCCTATTCCACATGGTCAGTCTTAGGCGTCCCTTGCTTATACTCCAATGACACCTTCCTGCTGGCTCCTGAACCCCATCGGTCCTTTGGTTCTCCATCTCTGCCTGGGACAGCTCCATGTCTCTGCTCCTCCTCTGACTGGCCAGTTGTGATTGTTCACAGGGCTCCTTTTTCTGTGGTCTGATGTGCTCCTATCAAACAGTGGGTGCCCTTTCCTGAGTAGACACTGAGCCAACCCAAGTTACAAGGCAGGGTTGACATTTTTGCCACAGGCCTGGGTATAAAGATGAAGCATTTCTCCGTTAGGGTGTCTAGAGATGTGGTGAATGTGGAAAATTCCACCTAAAAGGTAGGACTTGAGCAAATCAGTTTCTAAGAAGGAAAATGAGGAACAGGACCTAAGTATGGGAACAAAACTGTTCCTGTGGTTTTATTTATTTATTTATTCATTCATTCATTCATTTATCTATCTATCTATCTATTTTAATTGAAGCATAATAGATTACACATATTTTGGGGAGACAGTGTCGACTGTCTCTGTGTTTTAATATTATAATTTGAGCATTTGTGTACAGATTTAGCCTCAGATACTCCCTTGAAATATCTTCTATAACAAAATGCAGTAAGATACTTAAGAGGAAGATATGGGTAGGTAAAATACCAAAGCAAGGGGTAGTAAGATCTGTTTTATTTCTCCTCATTACCCATTTTTTTCTTCATAAAGATGCAAGCTTTGGGTGTAAAGAATATTTACAGTATTATAATGTGTAGGGGTATGGAAAACGTATTATTGAAGTAGCAATTTTAATTGGAAATACTTGCTTAATTTGATAGATGTTTTCGTTTATTATGTATTTCCATTTAGTCTTAGAATTACTCCCCTTCTTGTATTAGAAAAGTAAAATTAAAGAAACAGAAATTCTGATGTAATTTACTTAGACTTTTTTTTGATGAATTCCATGTTTGAACTTTATTTTAACACAATGTTTAAGTAACTGAATTATGTACAGATAATCTTTGATGTTTTGTTGATCATTTTTTAAACTCAAAATTTAATTTAATTACTGATGATTTCATGATTTGAAATTTTATACTAAGCACAAAACAGATTAAAATATAAAGCTTAATAAACACAGCAGGCACAATATCTGTGATGTGTAAAATATTCTAACAAAAAACTTTACTAGATGGTTATGGAGATTAGACTTCTCAGAGTTAATCAACCAAATAAATTTTCAAGTATCCACAATGAAAAAGTGTGAGAATAACTTGAAAATCAAATGCTTTTTCAGGAAAACCAGAGATCAACAATTAAGCATATCAACAAAAAAAATTGATATTATATTTTCAAGCATTATGTATGATCATACATTTTACTTCTACAGAATTATAATACTGGTGACATTATTACAAGTGTAATACTTTTGACATTATCCTAGACATAATAACAATATTAGGTATTGAGTGTCTCCCTGTCCCCAAACAGCTCCTCTTGTTTTTCTAAATCCGCAGGGTTTTGAAGGTAGACTATACGTTCAAGAGTTGTCAGAGACTCCTCAAGATATAACCTCAACTCCAGAACACACACATAAATCTTCATTTACAAGAAAAGAATCAAGGGGCCGGCCCGGTGGCGCACTGCTATAGTGCGCCGCCTGGGAAGCGCGGCGGCGCTCCTGCCAAGGGTTCGGATCCCACATACAGACCGGTTCCCGCT
>NW_007731198.1:193222-196879 GCF_000696425.1 Galeopterus variegatus
TGAGGGTTGCGATCTGTTGCCGGACATGGAAAAAGACAAAAAGGAAAAAAAAAAAAAAAGAAAAGAAAAGAATCAAGAGGACTTCTCTTACTTGATTAACTTTGGGGTTTTAAAACAAATAGAAGATGGTAGAACTGTGGCCTTACTCTGATTTTTTTTTCATTTAATTAGCTTTTATTGAAGTATAATATGAATACAAAAAAATGTATCAACTTTAAGAGTATAATTTGATGAGATTTAACAAATTCAATTGTGTAACCAGCATTACAATCACGGTACAAAATATTTTCATCATCCCCCAATTTTCTTTCACGGCCTTTCAAGTCAATAGTTAACCCCCCCATCCTGCAGCAGACACTGATCTCCTTCTGTCATTCCACTTTTATCATTTCATGAATTTCGTGTAAATGGAATCATATGAATCCTGCAATATGTCACTATACAGTCTTCAGTGCTGGTTGTTTTTTTTTTTTTTTTTCATTTAGCCTAATGCTTTTGAGATTCTTATATCAGTAAGTCAACCTCTTTTAGTATTGAGTAAATTGTATGGATATAACAAAATGTGTTTATTTATTCATCACATGATGGACATTTTGATTGTTTCCAGTTTGGAGCTGTGTTAATAATAAAGCCCTACAAACATTCAAGTACAAGTTTTTTGTGGATATATCTTTTCATGTCTCTTAATACCCAGGAGTAGAATTGCTAGAACATATACTTTTCTAAAAAACTGCTTGTATTCTTTTCTAAAGTGGAATATTTTACATCTTTACTAGCAATATATGCCATTTCCAGTCGTTTTATATCCTTTTCAGCCCTTGGAATTATCAGTCTTTCAAATTTTGGCCATTTTAATGGATGTGTAAAAATATGTCATTGTGGTTTTAATTGCCATTTCCCTAATCATTATTGATATTGATTATCTTTTTAGGTGTTTATCTGCCATTTGTATATCTTCTTCAGTAAATTTGTCCAAATCTTTTCCCCCTTTTTGATTGTAATTTATTTTTTATCATGGAGTTACAAGAGTATTTTGTATATTCCCCATACAAGTTCCTTATCAGATACTTGTTTGCAAGTTATGTTTTTAAGTATGCAGCTTGTCCTCTCATCTTCTTAGCAGTGTCTTCTGAAGAACAATTTTAAAATATTTTGATGGAGTCTGATTTTATCATCGTGATTTATGTTTTTTATTCCTGAGAAAACTTTTCTAGCTCAAGGTCACAATAATTTTCTGTTTTATTCTAGAAGTTTTAAATATTTAGCTCATATTTAAATCTAGCATGCATTTGGAATTAATTTTTTTACAAGGTGTGAGGTAAAGGAGGTTTTTAAAATTTTCTTGCATATGAATGAACAATTGTTCTGCAACATTTGTTGAAAAGACTATCCTTTTCCCTTTGAATTACTGTTGTTGACCAGTACCCGAGGGGAGATGGTGGGGAATGAAGAAACACATGTATGGGATCAGGAGGACCATACAGGCTGATGACCTGCAAGGCGTCCTAGTTTATTTTAGGTTCCTTTTTATAAGCCAGTGAAAATAATATATTGTATTGATTAAGTCAGACATGCCTGTTACAAAGCTGTTTATAAAACGTTTTCTGATGCCATGGTACTTGAGGGTTCATGGCTAACTTCTTATCAGCAAAATAAGAGCATAAATTCCTCATTTACAAAGCCCTCAGTGTACTGGATTCAATCAAAGGTCAGACCTCAAAGGGAGGGAGAAGGGGAAGCAGGCAAAATGGGAAGCCAGCCTTGCTGGTCTGTTCCCTAGAATAGCAAGGACTTTGTCAGCTTGCTATTCAATATTCCACAAATTACCTTGACACATTGTTGAAAATCAATTGACCATATGTGTATGTGTCTATATCTGTTTTCTCTATTCTGGTCCATGGATCTGCATGTCTTTCTTTACACCAGTAACCAATATCTTGATTACTATAGATTTAGAGTAAGTTTGAAATTAGGTAGGGTGAGTCCTCCAAATCTGTTGTACTTTTACAAAATTGTTTTAACTATTCTAGATCCTCGGCATTTCCATATAAATTCAGAATCAACTGGTCAATTTCAACAAGTAAGCCTGTTAAGATTTTGACTGGGATTGCCAGTTTCAAAAATAAGCCTATTAGTTAATTTAGGGAGATGAATTTGAGGAGAATCAATTTGTGTCTTCTAATGTTGTGTCTTCTATCAATAAATTGTGTCTTCTAATCAATAAACATGGCATACAAGTGTACTTCAAAAAGTTCACGGAAAGATTCATATTATCTTTTTTTTTTTTTTTTTCTGACACTTAAGGGGATTGCAACCCTGGGCATGGTGTTGTCTGCACCACGCTCAGCCAGTGAGCTCACCGGCCATCCCTATACAGGATCTGAACCTGTGGCCTCAGTGCTACCAGCACTGCACTCTCCTGAGTGAGCAATGGGGCCAGCCTCATATTATCTTTTAATTCTATTTTTACACAAACTTTTTGATGTACCGTCATATATCACCATTTATTAAGTGTTCTTTAATTTGTCTCAGCATTAATGTGCAGTTTTAAATGTAGAGTAGGTGCACATAGTTGGCTAAATTTATCTATAATTCATATTTTATGCTATTGTTCATATTTTTATTTTAATTTTCCAGATACTAGTGATTTTTCTTTAAATACTGCTCTTGGATCCTGTGGTCTTGCTAATTCACTTATTAGTTCTAGCGGGTTTTGATAGATTAGTTAGCATTTTCACCATAAGCAATCATGACATTTATTAATAAAGATATTTGTGTTTTTTTTCTTTTTCTTGCCTTTTGCTCTAGCCAGGACTACCAGCACAATGTTGAAAAGAATTGCTGAGAGCAGTCATTCTTGCCTTGTTCATGATCTTTCAGTGTTTCACCACTAAGCAGGATGTCAGCAGTAGGATTTTTGCAGATGTTCTTTCCAGAAGGTAAAAGTTGCTTTCAGTTACTAATTTGCTGAGAATTTTTATCATGAATCGGTACTGACCTTTGATGAAAATCTTTCAGTTTTTCACTATTAAGTATTATGTTATCTGTAGTAAAAACAAACAAAACAAAAACAACTCCACAAACTTCAGAAAATTTCCTTCTACCTTTAGTTGGTTGATAGTTTTTGTCAAGAATGGGTACTAAAATCTGTCAAATGCTTTTTCTACAGCTATTGATATGATCATGTAGCTTTTATCCTTTATTCTGATAAACAGTGAGTTATATAGATTGATTTTCAAATGTAAATCAACCTTGCATTGCTTTGCTAAAGCCAGTTTTATCCTTTATTATGTATTTCTCAATTTAATTTTTTTAAATTAACAATTGTTGTGTCTGTGCTAATGAGAAAGACTGGTATATGGTTTTATTTTTGTGATGTCTTTGTTGTTTTTTCATCTCAGAGTACCGCTTGAGTTGAAAAGTGTTCCTTCTTCGTCTATTTTCTGGAAGTTTGAACAAAATTCTTGGCATCAATATCCATTTAAACATTTTTTAAAATTCCCCAAATTCTCTGATGAAACCATCTGGACCTAGAGTTTTTCTTGTGGAAAGGTTTTTATTGATGGATTTAATTTTATTAAAGATATAGGATTGTGTTAGTAATACTTCCTTATTATCTTTTTAATTTCTGTAGAATCTGTAGTGATGTTCCCTCTT
>NW_007731198.1:197862-199908 GCF_000696425.1 Galeopterus variegatus
TTATGCTATAAATGGCTCTCTAAACCCTACTTTTGCTACAGTCCACAAATCTAGACATGTTACCATGTTAGTCAACAGTGGGTGCTGGAGGAACCCTTCAAGGCATTTCAAAGAAAGAGCCATCTTTCTGGCATGGTTTTTCTTTTTTTCTCATAGCAGCCAGTGATGTGAGGGAGACCCAACAATGTTCAATCATCAGCAAATTTCTCCTGACTCTAGTGTGCTGTTTCTAATGGAACAGCTCTAGACAGCCAGTGCCTAGTGAGGATCTCTTTCTGCAGAGCAGCTCTGGCCCTCCATTACCTCAGCAGTGGGCTGTTTCTTTGGATCAGCTCTGGCGAGCAAGCACTCTTCAATTCACTTTATGGAAACCCTTTAGGCAGCTCCTATAGAACACCTTCAGCCTGCCTGCACCCTCTATTGAGTTTCTCTGACATCCAGTGGGTTCCACTTACTGATGAGTGTTGGCTGCAACTTCTGGCAAGTTTGTTTGCCACAGACAGGATGTGATTTCCTTTAAAAGTCATACTCCAGCAAATAATGTTTTTAACTTAGCCTGGTTGGAGGAAGTGGATATCTTCCAAATTCTAAGTTCCTTCCTTGTGTATTCTTATTTACCATAAAGGTAGTAGATGGTTTCTGTATTTGCAATTACTATAGTCCATAGTTAATCACTTTTTACCAGTTAAGAATGCTTTACATTAAAATTTTTATGTTCACTGTATTGTTGCGATTTCTATCTACTTCTTGAAACCTGACTAACACGCTTGCCTTTTTATTTACTTTTAGTTCAAAATATTTTCTAATTTCCATCGTGATTTCTTCTTTGACCCAGAGGGTATTAGAAAGTATATTGTTTTATTTCTATATATTTTGATTTTCAGAATAAAATCATATTACTGAATTCTATTTTAATTTTTTGTGGACAAAGATCACACTTTCAATTTTTTTCTTCACAGTGGTAAAAAACAGGACATGACATCTAATCTGTTAACAAATTTTCAAGTGTACAATGCAGTATTGTTAACTGTATATGCATTGTTGTACAAGAGATGTGTAGAACTTATTCATCTTGCATGACTGAAATGTTATGCACTCCCCATGGCCTCTTTCATGCACCCCCAACCCCCCTACTCCCTATGACAGCAACCATTATACTTTCTGCTTCTATGATTTTGACTACTTTAGATGCCTTCAGATACTAGTGGAATCATGCAGTACTTATCTTTCTGTGACTGGCTTATTTCACTTAGAATAATGTCCTCAAAATTCATCCATATTGTAGCATATGACAACATTTCCTTCTTTTTAAAGACTGAATAATATCCCATTGCATGTATATACCACATTTTCTTTATCAAATCGTTCATTTAGATTGTTTTCATCTCTGTTATTGCAAATAATGCTGCAATGAACATGGAGTGCAAATATCTCTTTGAAATAGTGCTTTTGATTCTTTTGGATAAATACACAGAAACAGGATAGCTGGATCATGTGATTGTTCTAATTTTAATTGCAAAGACCCTCCATACTGTTTTACATTCCCACAAATTGTGCACTAGGGTTCTATTTTCTCCACATCTTTGATAAAGGCCATCCTATTAGGTGTGAGGTAATATCTCATGATTTTAACTTGCATTGTCCTGAATACTAGTGATTTTAAGCATCTTTTTCTTTACATACTGACCACTTGTATGTCTTCTTTGGAGAAGGGTCTATTCAAGTTGCTTGTTAATTTTTAAAATTGGGTTTTTTGTTATTGAGCTATGGGTATTCCTTACATATTTGGATATTAACCCTTTATCAGATATATGATTTGCAAAAATTTTTCTCATTCTGTATGTTGCCTTTTCACTCTGTTGAGTGTTTCCTTTGCTGCACAAAAGCTTTTTAGTTTGATTTAGTCTGAGTCATCTATTTATCTTTTGATGCCTCTACTTTTGGTGCCATATCCAAGAAATCATTGCCAAGACTAATGTTATGAAGCTTCCCATTGTGGTTTTTCTCTGAGTTTTACAGGTTTAGGTATAATTTTTAAGTCTTTAA
>NW_007731198.1:201246-203291 GCF_000696425.1 Galeopterus variegatus
TTCCTGTTTTTTACCACTGATTATTATGTTAGCTGTAAACTTTCTACATAGCCTTTGTTATATTGAAGTAATTTCCTTTGATTATTTGTTTGTTGAGTGTTTTTATCTTAAAAAGGTATTAAATTTTATCGAAACTTTTATGCATTTGTTGAGACAGTCCTCTGATTTTTGCAGTTTGTTCTGTGAATGTGATGTTTTACTTTGTTTGGTTTTTATATGTTGAACTATTCTTGCATTCCAGTAATAAATTCCAGATGGTCATGGTGTATGATCCTTTTAATATGCTGTTGAATTCAGCTTACTGGTGTTTTGTTGAAAGTCCTTGTATCTATATGCATCAGGAATATCGATCTATAGTTTTTTTTCTTGTAGTATTTGACTGGATTTGGTATCAGAATAATTCTGGCCCTATTATATGAGATTGAAGGTAATCCCTCCTCTTCAATTTGTTAGAAAAGTTTGAGAAGAACTGGTATTAAATCTTCCTTAAATGTTCAGCAGAATTATCTAGTGGTTCACTTAAGTATCCCGTAAGTCCCTTGAGCTTTCTTCACTCTCTTTTCTTTTTGTTCCTCTGACTAGATAATTTCAAATGAACTGTTTTTGAGTTCAATGATTCTTTCTTCTTCATGATTGTCTGTGATAAATCCTTCTAGTGATTTTTCCAATTCAGTTATTATCTTGTTCTAATCCAAAATTTCTGTTTGTTTTATAAAATGTTTTCAATCTCTTTGTTAATATTTTCATTTTTTCCACTCAGTGTTTTCTTGATGTCATTGAGTGTCTTTATGACAGTATTTTAAATTCTTTGTCACATAATTCATACCTCCATTTCTTATAGCGAAATAAATTAGAAAACAATTCCAGAAAAACCAGAACCAATTCAGGAAAGTCATTTTAAAAATTCTGTGCCATTAGAATCACTCTCAGTACTAAAATCTGTATTAGTCAGGGTTTTCCAGAGAAACAGAGTCAGTTATATATATGTATATATTATATACGTGTATATATATAAAATGTACACAGTTATGGAGGTTAAAACGTTCCATGATCTATTGTTTGAAGCTGGAGAAAGAGAGAAATCACTGGCATAATTCAGTTCAAATCTGATGGCCTAAGATCCAGGGTGAGGNTTATGGAGGTTAAAACGTTCCATGATCTATTGTTTGAAGCTGGAGAAAGAGAGAAATCACTGGCATAATTCAGTTCAAATCTGATGGCCTAAGATCCAGGGTGAGGTGGGGGCAGTGGTGTCAGTCGTGGAGAACTGATATCTGAAGATGGATGTCTCAGCTCAAGCAGAGAGAACAAACTCCCCTTTCTCCACCTTTTTGTTCTATTTGGGTCCTACACAAATTGGATGATGCCCAGTCAAACCAAGTAATTGCCAAGTTTTTATTTCCCTGTAAGTAGTTAAAATAATTAGGGTGACTGGTCATTTTTTTAAATCAAAGAAGTCTTACTAAAATTTCATTTTTTTATTGCTAGATCTCTTCAGGCAAAGTTAAATCTGAGCACTTGCAAATAAAATCAGAATATAATTGCCATACAGACACACACATGCACACACACACACCAAAAATCAAAACACAATTGCTTAGGCAAATCTTTTATAGTAAATATGGGATGCTTATGCCTGTGTCTTCTGGCCTATTTGGGTAAAATATGTATGAATATGTACTGCGTATGTTTAAGGAGTATAAGGTCAAAATATTCTCCCTTAGTCTTCTTTCTTTCTCTCCCCTCTCTTCTCCTTCTCCCCCTCATCTGTCTCCTTTATCCTTCCTCGAATATTATGATTCTTTTCCAATTCTTCTCTGGGGCTTAACCTGCTGTTTCCTTAAAAAGAAAAATTTAGATGAAAGGAATACTTGTACAACACATATTACTTACTCTTATAAGAATGTAAATATGGTATGTGCTTTTAAAGGCTTAAATTTTAGTGACTGGAGATTATGCTGGCAGTAAATGAAGAGGAGCTACATCTACCTTTGCCTAGAATCATGCCTGCCGATTAAAGCTCAAAACTAGTGGACTTCATCATT
>NW_007731198.1:204085-226882 GCF_000696425.1 Galeopterus variegatus
CTTAACTACCCACCACACACTTTCATTCAGTCTCGTGTTCTAAAAATATTTATTGATTTAGGTCCCATCTTTGAAGTATTCCCTGGGCTGGCATTCTGAAGCTTTTTAAGAAAACCTGGGCCTGTCATGATTCCGTGATTCTCTAAGTATTTTTATGACATTCCTTCAACTAGTACTACAGAGCCTAGCCTTCTGACTCTGTCTCCTACCTCTCCCCCTTTTTTATTTAAAGAACTGATTAGAAGGAAAAGTGCATGCTGTGAAGATGAATATTTAGTTGATTTCTTATTTGCTCTCAACTCTACATCCTTAGGGGCATTTTTAAGGACCTACCCTCAAGACAATTGTAGATGGGGCTCATTTCCAAGAGAGCTAAACAGAGTTAGACTTGATCCTATAGGAGTTTATACTCTGATGGCTCATCAGGAATTCAGAACAGAAAAGTCTCTCCTTTCCATTTTTTGTTGGGGCTGAAACAGAAGCAAAACAAGCAAATATTCTTCATGATTAGAAGAGAACATAATCTGAGATAGCTTGTGAGGACAACCTATGGCATTTTTAAAAATACACAGTTGATTTAGACTGCCTGTCTTTTCTTATAAAAATATAATAATACCATGGTCAGGCTACTGGGCATGCTTCATACTCACCTGAATTGTTCTCTTAATACATTCTCCTCAAGGGATAGATTAGGATAACCTGTCTATAGGTTCATACTCAGTGCCTATATAAGTCAGGGTTCTTTAGAGAAGCAGAACCAATAAGATGTATAGGATACACACACACACACACGCACACTTTTATATATATGTGTGTATATATATACATATATACACAAACACATTTATTACAAGAAGACTTATTATAAGGAGTTGCCCATGTGATTATAGAGGCTTTCAAGTCCAAGTTCTTCAGGGTGGAGACCTAGGACAGCCAATGCTGCAGTTCAAGTCCAAAGGCAGTCTGCTACAGAACTCTCTCTTGCTCAGGAGAAGTGGGTTGTTTTGTTCCGTTGAGACTTTCAACTAATCAGATGAGAACTCAGACATTATGGAAGGCAATCTGCTTTACTTAAAGTTCACTGTTTTAAATGTTAATCTCATCTAAAAACACCCTCATAGAAATATCCAGAATAATGTTTCAGCAAATATCTGGACATCCAGTGGTCCAACCAACTTGACACACAAAATTAACCATGTGCAAACAAGCTTCAAGATAAATTTCTTCACCAGATTCACCAGACAAATCAAATGTGAAATGAATTACTGATTTTTCAAATGATGTTCTAGTATAGACTATTCCATGAGGTTACAAAAGATAAATTCTTAAACAGAAAGAACTTATGAGTGAATTTACCTCATGGGTAAGTCACAGTGGTTAGAAAATCCCCAAAGAGCTATAATTTCCTGTAACTTGCATCCTCAGAGCTAAAATGAAAAGAAGCTGTGTCAGCAGGCAAACTAGATAATTTATACAGCAACAAAAATCCTTTCTTCTAAGTTTTGTGGTAGCTCACCACACAGATCTCTTCTGTCCAGATAACAGCTGAACTTATTTTGCAAGTTATTTTAAAATGTTTTAGACTGAATTATTTTAATATTTTAGGTGGAAACAGTTTATAAGCACAAAATCTTCTGCACAATCACTCAACTCCTCTAAGTCATTCGCTAATGTATTTTCCATTAGCATTTCACCAAAGCCAATTTAACTTTACACAAATAAACAAGCAATTTCTTTTATACACTTTTTTTTTAGAAGATCATTGTTATTCAGGTAGAAAAGGCCTGTAAAAATTCCCTAGTGCCATGTTTTCCTACTTCTATTAAGCAGCATAAATACTTAGAGAACAGTATAGAGCAGTGTTTTTATTATTCAAAATGTGTTACTCTTTTAAAGTATGTTTTGTCCTTTCTTTTTTATTTCTGTCTATAAAATTTACAGCTTTACATGAATAATGGAGACTGTACTTGTACCCTGGGTTTTTTACTAAAATATCAGGGCTAGAGCTTTTAGCTGCCTGGGGTCCTATTATAATACATAAATAGCTTTTCAAATATGCCTCTTAAAACTTTTAATTGAATAATGTCATACAAAATAGACCTGGCGACAGATTTTTTTTTAAAAATTTGATCTGGAGCACTAAAACCACCTTATCCAATGAGGTTTTCAGGAAAATTTTTTTTATAGTTCTTCTCCTAAAGGAGTTTCTGTACTTTAGATTACAGGACCATTATAGTCCCTAAGGCAAATCTCTGATTTATCAATGTCTGCCCTTAGAAACCTCATAACATACAAATCAACTTTCATGTCAACATTATAGCTTCAGTCTTTGACTTTTCATTTTCTAGTCCACTGTTTTGCTTTGCTTTGTGTTTGTTTCCTTTGTTTTTTTCTTAATACACGCTCAGGATTCTGGGTAGGGCAAGAAAGATCTTTGGTCTTTTTCATAATTTTATACTTGGGTCTTATCACTACTTTTTAGAACTCTGAAATGAAAAGCATCCTTAAAAAACTCTTCAAATGAAGTTAACAATGGATAAATGCACTCAAAATAAATGCCCGCATAACTCAAGTAAACATAAGCTAAGAGGATAATATCTTGCTTAATGAATATAAAAGGAATAAATAGAAAAATAAATACTAGCAGTAAGGCACCACTGAGGGGCCAGAGAGGGCCCCTGAAGGGTGCAAATGCCACATGTTAGCGTTGCTGTCACCTGAACTGCAGTGGTGTCTCAAATGGTAGAGTGGGATTGGGAGAAAGTCACTAGTTGCATTTATATTTAAGTTTTTTGCTCCAGGAAACAGTCCAGAGAGCCAAGGCTTTAGTAAAGATGCCCCTCAGATTAAAATAAAGACAGCCAAGTTGGACATAAAATAAAAGTGCTGTGGCTCAGAGGAGGCCATCGAGGAAATCAGGGAGAGGCGACGCTTCGCGCCTCCTTTAACTGACAAAACAGACTTCACTGGCCTCTACCAAGGGATTGGAATAACGCTGTGTTTTGCTTAACCCCTATGCTGAGGAGTTATGCATCCTTTGATCACTATAGTAATCAGGATTCCACTAGGCAATGTTACAGTAAAAACTACAAGTTCTCAGTGGCTTAACACAAGAAAGATTTATTCCTCATTCATGAGAAGTCTGATGGGGGCTGGAACGTGCTCCTTCATCTGGTTACTTCAGCATCCAGAGCACATGGCCTCCAGGGCTGCTGGGGCTGGGGAGGCGCGAGCTGGAGCATTTACAGCTGGGCCTGAGGTGCCTGCCATCCATCACTCCTCCCATGCATGGACCGGGTGAGAGCCACAGGGTCCCAGCTTGACTGGAAGGGAAACTGAGAAATACAGAGTACATTTGGTCTCCTGTATGGAATATTTGCTAAGGACTGAATGTCTCTGGCACAATCACAGACTGGAATTAGATAGTAAGACAATGTTGTGCTTTATTAACATGGATACAGGGGAAGCAGATTCAACCAAAGTTTATTTATTAATATTTGCTCTCCAACCAGTTTCATGGCATAACCTAATCATTCATAATAATAGCTATAACTAACTTAGGACTTATAAATTCCAAATACCATTCTAAGCACATTACTTGTGTTATCTCACTTAATTCTTATTTATTGCCCTTGCGGTAGGCATTACAATTATTACCTCTATTTTACAAGTGGGGAAACTGTGCCAAAAGATGTTAAATGACTAGCCCAAGTTCACATGGTGGATAAATGAGAGGGCCAATTTTGAACTCAGGAAGTCTGACTCCAGAGTTAGGAGCTTTGCCTTTTTGCATTTTAAAGTGAAGAAAATAGAAAGCCACCAAGTAGCACATCAGCCCAGGTCAGTGGTTCTTTCTCACTAAAAACTTGCACTTCTGCAATTAATAGCATCTCGTAGAAACAGCAACAAATCAGTGGACAGGTTTGTGTAGGTAGTGAATACACAAGGAACAAAGAACATTAAAGACATTTGTAACTTTAACTATTAACTCTCCAAATAAGAATATGGATTCAACCAGGAACTCAAAAACAAGCTTTTAATCAGATTGAACCATTTCCTTAGATAATTTATTTCTACATTTTGTACCTTAAATTATTATTGTCATCAGAGAGTGGAAAATTCAGCACTGGAAATCATATCTTGACACTCTTAAATTTATTCTTGAGAGAACAAACTGGAAATAAAATTAAAAATATCTCCCCTTTGTCTTCTGCATTTCATGCCTTATTAACTTATATTTTTATTTCTTCTTTGAACACTTTATTTCTGCTAACACCCTCTGTTTCCTATGTGCTGGCCAAATTTTAATCTATTTTAATAGTCTAGTCTTAGTTAGACATAGTTTCTGACTTTTAAAATAAAAAATTTAATGCTTTTTTTTAAACCAGTAAATTTCACATAATAGTTTCTGTAATTCTACTTCTTTCTTCAGAGGGAGTAAAGAGTGTAATTGAGGTTACTATTATCTGTTAGGAATTAAAACCTACTCTAAAAAGTAATACAGTTCCATCATTATATTACTTTGGCTTTAACACTTTCTAAGACAATAGTATATTTTTCTTGCAACACACAATAACAAGTTCTGTTAAGAATAATAGTAAATTCAGGTTTTCTAAGAAAAGGAAAATTTCTGCTCTTACTCTGAATCATGTAAGTCTGTGCTGTGATTTAAGCCATGTTTCATATGCCTTGCTTTGTCTGATCTATAATGTTTACATTCATCCTTTAGTATCTCACTACATCATGTTTAAATGTAAACAACTGAGATTTGTTTCCCTCCATTGAAATTTCTAAATAACAGTTCTGCATATTACAACTTTAAAGATGTGTCATGGCAGCTGCAAATAACTTTTAAAAGAAACTTTGTGCAGCAAACTATCACATTTCATCTACACTCTGGCAAATGGTGCTTGCTTTTTGGCTCCAATTCAGCCTTCATTTTGCAAACCAACTTCCTGCAGCATGAGAATATACATTTTCCTGGGCCAAATATTCCAAAGTGGACACCAATTTGGGACTCTTAGTGTTTTCCAGCTCTACAGCTTTTGGACACATGAGCATTGAAAATGCCAGATTTCTACTATTCATTCCAAACATTTAGGCTTTGGAGGCTGAAAAGTTGTGTCTCGAGTTTAGTATATAATGCCAGAAGCAAGCTGTCCTTATGAAACAATTACTCCCTGGTAGTGGATTGGCAAACAGCACCACCTTTCCAGGCAATCTCTGTCTTGTCTGCTCAACACCCCAGAATGGTCAGCTACTTCTAGCTCTGGAAGGAGAGTATGAAGGTTGGAGAAAACAAAGGGGAGGTGGGGAGGCTAATGGACTTGGGCAGTGTGGAAATTTGAGAAAAGGGAGGCTAGGCCTTTTATTTTTTCATTTTTGTTGTCTCTTCTTTTTCAGCTAGTGTGCTTTCCTTTCTCCGCCTCTCCACCCTTGGAGGATGGGGATGTAGCTGCTCTGCCTTCTGCCGTCCTCTTCTCCTGCTTCTCTTTCCAGCATCGTATCTTCCTGCTCGCTTTTCCCACAGCTCAAGCCCAGGAAACCACCTGAACTACTTCTGGTTCGTATGGGCACAACTTTCTGGCACGTCATTCAGCTGGCTAAAGCAGGGCATTTGCTAATGCAGGTGAGGCTCAGGTCTCATATGGCCACTTCCTATGCACAGTGAAAAACTTTCTCCTGTAGCCATGAACATCACTTTTCGTCCAGCCCAACATCTTTCAAATGGGAGGCTTTCAGTCCCAAAAGAAAAAAAAAAAAAAAGGTGGCTTGGTGAAAACTATCCTCTTTACCAGCAAAAGAAAAAACAAAAGATTGTGTCTTCCCGACATAGTGAGCTGTCGAGGTAGTGCCAGGAAAAGATGAGCATGGGTTGAGTGAGAAGAATCGCCATTCAGTACAGTGGTGTCCCCTTATCCATGGTTTCACCTCCTGTGGTTTCAGTTACCCTGCTGTCAACCACGGTCTGAAAATATTAAATGGAAAATTCCAGAAATAATTTATGGTTTTAAAATTGGGCACTATTTGAGTAGCTGGATGACATTGTATCCTCTTGCTTTGTCCTGCTTGGGATGTGAATCAGCTCTTTGTCCAGTATATCCCTGCTGTCTATGCAGCCTTCCATTAGTCACATAGTAGCTGTCTGGGTTGTCAGATCAACTATGCTGGTATTGCAGTGCTTGGGTTCAAGTCACCCTTATTTTACTAAGTAATGGCCTCAAAGTGCAAGAATAGTGATGCCAGCACATTGTTATAATTGCTCTATTTTATTGTCACTTCTTATTGTTAATCTCTTACTGTGCCTAACTTATGAATTAAACCTTATAGTAGTTATGTATACATATGTAGGTAAAAACATAGTGTAGGTAGGGGTTGGTACTATACGTGGTTTCAGGCATTCACTCAGGGTCTTGGAACATACCCCACCATGGGGAAGACGATACATTTGGCAGGTAGAGCTAGTAGGTTTTTTCCAGCACAGTCCATGGGAAGCAAGAGGACAATGATCAAGGATGACTCCTATAGTTTTTGCCTTAGAAATCCAGTACACAGAGGGGCCATTCACTGAGATGGTGGAAGGAGGAGAGGAGCAAGTTGTGGGGAGGGGCGAGGGGAATCGAGAGTCATGTTTGATGCGTTAACTTGGGGATGCTTCGTACACATCAGAGTGGACATAGAGTTTAGGAGAGAGGTTATGGGTAGACATATAAACTTGGAAATTTGTGATTCCTTTATTTTCAGTAGAAAATTAAGAAAATGTTTTCTTTTTTTTTCATTATAATTTCTTTTTATTTAAAGTAGTATATATTCTCTTGACTACTAAGATCTTCTTTAAACTCCTTAATTCTAAAAAGAAAAATGTGGTTTAAATTTTCTCAGGGTTTTCCTAACCTTTCAGCAATTCTCGTTGTTTCTGCAATTTTTTGGTAATTGCACTGGGAGATTGGGGTGGGTCTGCTTTCTTTTTAGGGGGTGCTATCCATTTATGTATCGCTCTAGTCTTTAAGTTTTCAAATAGAATCATCTGATATGATTTCTTAGTTGATAGGGGCATTTAATGATTCACAGCTTGTTTTAAATTTTGTTTTTTCCTTCATTAGTTCTTTAATCTGATTTTATATTTTTGAGGCATTGCAGCACATTCTCCAATATAGTAAAACTATAATACTATAACTATAAAAAAATACTATAGCTAAAAATAACCAATAGAAGTTATTCATTTTCTCCAGGTGAGGCTACACTGTGCTTCAAATCATTTATTTCTGTGTCTGAAAGTCTAAACTGACAGGATTTATCCTTATCTCTGGATTAAGATATCCAGTTTTATTTACTACCGCAAAGAATATCTATCTATTCCTCTGAGACCAATATTATAATAGGATTCTCCTCTACTGAAAATAAGGATTAAAAGTGTCTGCAGATATAATCTAGTTCATTCCATTTGTTTTGAAGAGAAGATTTAGGTTGGGATAAGTAAGGTTATTCGTCCATCATCACACACCTAGTTAGGGTTCTCTCTGTGGAAGTTCGTAGCAGAATCCATTATATTTTGCTGTTTTTCTGGGGGAAAAAATTATTTTGTTTAAAAGTTAAAATGGAATTATCTCCTACATGTCAAAATCCAAGAATTTCTTTTCTTTATTGTTCTCGGCTATATATAATTTTAATTTTTAGAAGAGTGACTTTGAAGCAAAGGCACCAGGGCTGGAGAGTGAGTGTGTGGAGAGGACACCTGTTAGGAGACTGTTACTGTCACCTCAATGAGACGCTTGGGCTGTATCAGTGAGAATGCAAAAACTGTAGAAGAAAAAACATTCAACGGGTTGTTAATGGGTTGGATCAATCTTTCAATCACAATGTGTAGCACACAGGCTGGCACCAGTTTTTCAATAATGAAAAGGAAAAATTTAAAAGGATTCCTCGGTTTCTGTCTTGGATCACTAAGTGGATGTTTGTGTCATAACTGAAAAGAAGAGTGCAGAAGGAAATATATATCCAGGGGAAAGAAACCTATCAGATTTGGGTTATATTGGACTTAGAATGCTCATAAGATATTCAGGTGGAGATGGTAGGTAGAAAATTAGAGATATCACACTCACCATGGAGGCACAGATTTGACAGTGGTGGGTTTATTTGTTGGTAACAGTTCATGGGAATAGACAATGGGCAGATGGAGAAGAAAAGCAAACCAAAGGCATACAAGGCATATGCCAGCCTCCATGCCTTTTTGGATGTGGTTTCCTTTGCCTGGAGTGGCCTTCCTTCAGGTAGCTCGTGATCGTACCCTCCCTCCTTCAGGTCTTTGTTCGAATGCTGTCTTCCTAGCGAGCTCTTCCCTGGCAACGCTATTTGTACCATGCCCCCTCCCAGGGCTTTCTCCTATTCTTCTCCTTTAATTTTCCCCATAGTACTTAGAGCCATCTAATATATATTTCAATTATTTATTTGTTTTGCTTATCTGTTTACCTCCAATAGAAGTTGTGTTCCATGAAAGCAGGATTTTGTATTCTCCTGCTTTATTTATTGCTTTAAACTCAGTGCCTATAACAGTGTCAGGCATGTAGAAAGCACTCAATGCATACTTATTGTGTGAATGAAAAACCTGGGAAATACCAGACAATAACAGGGTATTCAGAGTAAGCACAGGTCAAAGCAGAAATTGAGAAGATGCAGACAGAAATGGAGCACCAAGAGTTGGAATATTTCTTTTCTTTTTTGACCGGTAAGGGGATCGCAACCCTCAGCTTGGTGTCGTCCACACCACGCTCAGCCAGCGAGCACACCGGCCATCCCTATATAGGATCCGAACCCGCGGCCTCGGTGCTACCAGCACCACACTCTCCGGAGTGAGCCATGGGGCCGGCCCCGAATTGGAATATTTCTAAATCAGGAGAAACTGATGCCAGGATAGATGAACAAGGAAGGAGTTTCAAGATGAAAACAGTGGTCAAAACTATCAGAACATCATGGAGATAAACCTTTTCCAGATAAGAAGATAAGTTCTTCCAGGTAAAAACTGAAATTTCATCTGTATAAAAACTACCTAAGTCTAATTTTAATGAAAAAAAAAGCAGCCCCCAGGCATCATGCCTTCAGACTTTAAATGTGTGTAAGAATTTCTTTGGAAACCTGGTTCTCACAATGGATGCAGGAAGCAAGGGAAAAAGCTACAAGAGCATCTGTTCTCATGAGATTTTCAGATTTGAATCACCAACTAAAGGAAGTTTGGACAGTTCGGATAAAGTTCAGATACTTATCTGAACTTTGGGGGTGGTTATTTAAACCAAACTGAATACCGTATACTACAGTTCATCTCCTACAGATGAAAAATTTATTTAAGTGTCCATAGTGGTACTCACACCAAATATTTAGTTAGTAACTGTTCATATCTGTTAAAACTGAGATGAGAAAATACATAGGTTTTCTGCTATCATTGCATTTGTTACAGGTGAAATTAAATAAATCACATTAATCTGTGTTTTTAATATTTACATTTAAATATAATTAATATAAATATAATTAATATTTATATTAAATATTTATATTTAATATTAAAATTTAATATTAAATACCATTGCCTGGTATTTAATAACTCAGAATGTTCACGAACTTTTTAGTTTTACAGTAATATTTTCTTAACTGTAGTGTCATGAAATTTGAAAGTAAGACAAGAAGGCTTAGAATGATGTTGCGAGTAATTTTAAATCTCTCCTAGTGCAGATCGACAGTGTTTGGATGATAATACAAAACAATAGCCTACAGTTGCTTTTTATGTACTTAAAGACATTTGCTTTTGACCTACACCAAAACCAAGCCCAATTATATAGAATATAAATAATATGTTGGGTTGCACTACAATTTGATGCAGGAAAATAAAATGACTTCTTTCTATTTATATAATGTTTTGCTGAACTTGGCCTATATTTTAAAGCAATCAGCATCGACAATGCACACTTTGGGAAGCAACTCAATGGGAAGGGGGCTTATGTACATGGTGTAAATCAGAACTGAGTAAATTTAAGTGCAGTTTTGGTTTGGCTAACACCTTAAACCAGTGTTCAAATGTCCAGATTCAGCAAAATTTTAAATGTATATTGTAGAGCCCAATTCTCTCCTCCCTTTCAAATTGATGTGCATTTAATAGGAAATAGAATCTGTATATCCTTATGCTTTTCCAGCTAAGTCATCATCATGCCTCATAAAATCTATGCAATGTTGAGAAAGGGACAAGTCCAAACTTTCTTAAAAAGCAGCTTTCATATGGAACACCCAAAATTGAAACCTTAAACTCTAAATTTATGAAACGTTCAATCCTAAACTGATTACTAGGGCATTAGGCTCTAAGAAACACTCTCTTCTGTCTTAAATTGAAATATGTTACCTAAAGAAGGGAACTCTGACAGGAACCCACACCTAAAAGACATGTCTTATAAAACAGGGCCACACTATTTTTTTTTTCCCCACTGGGATCTAGGAAACTTTTTATCTTGGTTCACAAAAATCTGACATTTCAGAAAATTTGTGACCAACAAATTAAGCCATTAGGATGACAGGCAATGGCATGATTCTATTCTACAGGAAAAGAGAGAAGAGCTGTCAGTACATTTTAGTTTGTTTGTGGGAGGTCAGGGAAGGGCTAGTAATTCACTTCCTCGCTGCTGTAGTGAACTTTCCATTTCAAAGGATTTCAGGGAAAGAGGAACAAAATAGGAAAGGTTAAGAGAAGGCATGGAAAAGGAAAAAATTACAAAGAGGAAGCTGTAAAAATCAGCTAAGAAAAGAAGATAAGGCTGTGAACTCATCTATCTAATGATGTTTTCTAGGATACTTTTAAAGTGCTTATTGAAAAAGTGTGGGAGCTTTAGAGATTCAACAAAGGGATTTAGGATATTACACATAATTAATTTGTACGCTTTTGTGTTGAGGTTTTAAAATATTTTTGAGTGATGACAAACAGATTGCTGTTAAACCTGCACTTTAGTTAGTTATACAGTTGTATTTAATCATGACATGTTCCTTTGAATTTATTGAGCATACATGTCTGAGGATTAAGGATTAGGAGAATGTCACTAATTTAAATGGAAGAATGGAACCTAAGGGTTAGCCAAAGGCCTGAGCTTCTTACTCCTAAATTACTAAAAATACTCTGATAGCTCTTCCTAACTAGATAGCACTATAATAATCAAGTCAACATTAGTTGTTACTAATAATATTTATAAGTGTAATATTTAGTATTACTATCATACCCTCCCAACTCTTTCTTTAAATGCACTAACTCTAATTGTTTTTTCTATAATGTGGTTTGTTACACACAGCTAAATAATGTTAAAAGAACGAGGTGCTAAAAAATTAGTTGGTCTACAAAATTCAAGGAGATCAGAAGGGATCATTTGAAGGAGAGAGAATAATTTAGAAATAGTTAAAATAGCCAAAAAAAAAAAAACCCCAAAAAACTAAAAAACCTACCTACTTGATATTTAGATTTCCAATATGAAGAAATTAGTCATTTGTCAATTCAATTCTGGAAAATTCTTAGCTGATATCCTGCTTTATTTTTTAGTTATGGTAATTATTACTATTATGTGTATATATTTTACTATTTTTTAAGTCACTGTTTTTGTCAGTTATGCATTCACATAGTAAAAAGGACCAGTTTTACTAGTTTTGTTTTTTAAAAAAATACAGTTAACAAAACAAAAAACCCATTTTTCTGGCCCCTTTTTTCTTTTTTTCAGAAATAAATACTTTGAGCTTTCCCACCCGGCAGACAGCAGGAAAGTGCCCAGGGACCTCAGGAGAAGCTGCAGGCAGCCCCTGCCACGGCCACAGACATTGCTTCTGTATGGGTGGTTCACAACACCAACTGCCACCCCAAGGTTGGCTCACCTCCACAGCAGTAGCCATGGCCACTATATGGGTAGCCCACTGATCACTTGACTGCATTGACACAAGGAAAGTCACCAGCAGAGTCTGGGAAGAGAGGTGAGTGAGCACAGACAAATGACCCAGTGGCCCACCCCACAGAGGGAATTATGCTGCTGCATGCAGTAGCACCCCTGGGGGTGGGAGGTATGTGTGCAGCCCATGTGACTGCTTTGATCCAGGGAGAGGCACACACAGAACCCCCCAAAAGCATAGAAACCCAGGGTACCCAAATAGGGTAAGAAAGAAAATTCCCAATCATGACCAACCCATCCCCCAACAGGGGGAAGCAAGGACCCAGGAGGAGCCTCTGCCTATAGGAAAGAGGAAAGAGAAACCCCACCTAGGGTGACCCATTCAAACTGAAGAGCTCTAGTATACCTCAGTGCACCCATCAGCATTATGGGACCCAAGCCAGGGTGCCAAAAAGCCCACCCAGGGACATCCTTCCCAACCAAGGAGCAACAGCATACCCAGGTTCTTCTCCCAAGAACTTGAGAGCTCATCTATGTCCTCAGCAAACTAACACAGTGTTACTCACCTCAGGAAAGAATCACTAAGTGCCCCAAAGTGATAATAGTTTGTTAACCTGAACACCCCTCTCTCAGCATTTGACAGATCATCTATGCATAAAATCAACACAGAAACACAGGATTTAAACTACACTTTAGGACAATTGGAACTGGCAGATATCTACAGAACATTTCACCCAGCAACTATAGAACATACATTCTTCTCATCAGCACATGGAACATTCTCCAGGACAGACCATCTGTTAGGTCACAAATCAAATCTCAACAAATTTAAAAACACTGAAATCTTTTAAAGTATCTTTTCAGACCACAACAGATTAAAACTAGAAATCAGTAACAAGCAAAACTCTGGAAACTACACAAATACATGAACATTAAACAACATGCTCCTGAACAACCTATGGGTCCAAGAAGAAATTAAACAGGAAATCAAAAAACGTCTTGAAAATAATTAAAATAAAGACACAACATACCAAAACTGCGGGATACTACAAAAGCAGTACTAAGAGGGAAGTTTATTGTAATAAATCCTTGCATCAAAAGAATAGAAAGATTTCAAGTTAAACAACCTAGTGCTGCATCTCAAAAAATTAGAAAAACAAGAACAATACAATCCCCAAAGTAATAGAAAGAAAGAAATAATTAAGATCAGAGCAGATCTAAATGAAGTAGAGATCAAAAAACAATACCAGAAATAAATGAAACAGTTGTTTTTTTAAGAAGATAAAAACAAAATTAAAAAATCCTTTAGCTAGGCTAACTAAAAAAGGAGAAGACCTAAATAAAAAAAAAGCAGAAATGAAAAAGGAGGCATTACAAATGATACCACAGAAATATGAAGAATTATTAGAGACTATTATAAGCAACTATACACCAAGAAATATGAAATCCCGGAGGAAATGGATGAGTTTCTAAACACATACAAACACATCCAAGACTGAACCAAGAGGAAATAGAAAACCTCAAGAGACCAAAACAAGCAATGAGATTGAAGCAGTAACCAGCAGTGTTCCAACAAAGAAAAGCCTAGGACTGAATGGCTTTATTGCTGAATTCTATCAGACCTTTAAAGAGGAATTAATACCAATTCTCCTCAAACTATTCCAAATAATTGAAATAGAGGCCATTCTCCCAAATTTATTCTATGAGGGTGTCATCACCCTGATACTGAGGCCAGACAAAGATACAACAAAAAGTGAAAATTACAGACCTATATCATTGACAAACATATAAGCAAAAATCCTCAACAAAATATTCACAAACTGAATATAGCAACACATCAAAAAAATTTATACATTATAATTTCCCTGGGATTCATCCCAGGGATGCAAGGATGGTTCAACATATGCAAATCAATAAGTGTGATACAACACATCAGCATAAACAAGCACAAAAACCATATGATCATCTCAATACATGCAAAAAAAGCATTTGACAAAATTCAACATCCCTTCATGGTAAAGACTCTCAGCAAATTAGGTATAGAAGAAAAATATCTCAGCAAAGTAAAAGCAATTTATGACAAACCCACTGCCAATATCATCCTGAAGAGCTTTTAGCCTTTCCCGTAAGAACAGGCACAAGACAAGGATGCCCACTCTCACCACTCCTATTTCACATAGTACTGGAAGAACTAGCCAGAGAAATCAGGTAAGAGAAAGAAATAAAAGCATCCAGATTGGAAAAGACAAAGTCAAACTGTTCCTATTTGCAGATAACATGATCCTATATATACAAAAAAACTAAAGACTCTACAAAAAAACTCTTAACAGCTGATAAACAATTTCAGTAAAGTTGCAGGATACAAAATCAACATGCAAAAATCAGTAGAATTATTTAATACTCCAATAATGAACTAGCAGAAAAAGAAATTAAGAAAGCAAGCCCATTTACAATAGTCACCAAAAAAACAAACAAACCTAGGGATCAATTTAACCACGGAGGTGAAAGATCTCTGCAATTAGAACTACAAATCACTGCTGAAAGTCATAAAAGCGGACACAAAAAAGTGGAAAAACATTCCATGCTCTTGTCTTAGAAGAATTAACATTGTGAAAATGTTCATACTACCCAAAGTGATCTGCAGACTCAATGCAATCCCCCTTAGAATATCAACAACATTCTTCACAGAAATAGAAAGAACAATTCTAACATTCACATGGAACAACAAAAGACCCCAAATAGCCAAAACAATCCTGAGCAAAATAAATAAATAAATAAAGCTGAAGGAATAATGCTACCTGACTTCAAATTATACTAAAAAGCTGTAGTAACCAAAACAGCATGGTAGTGGCATAAAAACAGGCACTTAGATCAATGGAAAAAACTACAGAACCCAGAAATCAACCCATGTACTTACAGTCAACTGACCTTTGACAAAATAAACCAGAACCTACATTGGGGAAAAAACTGCCTTTTCAATAAATCATGCTGGGAAAATTGAATGTCCATATGTAGAATGAAACTAGACCCATACTTATCACCATATACCAAAATCAATTCAAAGTGAGTTAAAGACTTAAATATAAGACCTGAAAGTATAAAACTCCTAAAAGAAACCATAGACAAAACATTTCAGAAAGTAGGACTGGGCAGAGACTTTATGAATAAGATCCCAAAAGTACAGGCAATAAAAGTAAAAATAAGCAAATGAGATTATGTCAAACTACAAAGCTTCTGCACAGCAAAACAAACAATTAACAGAGTGAAAAAACAACCTACAGAATGAGAGAAAATATTTGCAAACCATGCATCTGATGAGGGATTAATATTAAGAATATACATGGAACTCAACAGTAAAAAAAAAGTAATCCAATTTAAAAATGGGCAAAGAGGCTAAATAGGCCTTTCTCAAAGGAAGATATACAAATGGCCAACAGACACATGGAAAAATGCTTGACATCACTAATTAGCAGCCACATGCAAATCCAAACAACATTGAGTTATCATCTCATCCAAATTAGAGCAGCTATTTTCAAAAAGACAGAGAATAACAAATGCTAGTGAGTATTCGGAGAAACGGAAACCCTCCTATACTGTAGGTGGGGCTTTAAATTGGTGCAGTGATTATGGAAAACAGTACAGAGGTTCCTAAAATAATTGCAGATAGAACTTCCATATGATCTAGCAATTCCACTGCTGGGTATTTACCCATAGGAATGGAAATCATCATGTTGAAGCAATACCTGCACTCTCATGTTTATCACAGCTCCATTTATAATAGCCAAGAGTTGGAACAAACCTAAATGTCCATCGTCAAACGACTGGATAAGGAAAATGTGGTATATTTACACAATGGAATATTACTCACCCATAAAAAAGAATGGAACTCTGCCATTGACAGCAATGTGGATGAACTAAGAGAAAATTATGTTGAGTGATACGAGCCAGGCACAGAAAGAGAAATATCATATGTCCTCACTCATAAGTGGGAGCCAAAAAAAAAAAAAAAAAAAAAAAAAAATTAAAAAAAAAGGAAAAAAAAAAAAAAAATTATATTTCCCCCCCAAAAAGGGGGGGCAAAAAAAAAAAAAAAAAAAAAGCAAAATTAAAAAAAAAGGAAAGAAAGATATAACAATCACAATAATTTATTGAGCTTTCATAGGAGAGAATAGAACTGAGGTCACCAGAGGTGGGAAAGGGGGAAAGAAAAAGGGTGAAGGAAAAATTGCTAAAGGCCCACAAAAAATAATTATATTGTGTAATGTTGAATATACTAATTATTCTGATTTGAACATCACATATTGCTCACAGGTATGGGTATTCAGCACTGCACCCAACAGACATGTTTTAATAAATTAAAAATAAATAAATAAATAAATATAAATAAATTTTTAAAATGTGAAAAAAGAGACATAAACACTTTCACATCTTTTAGATAATTCTTTTGTCGCTTAGCTCCATATCTTTAATAAATATATATAGTCTTGATTTTCTTTTTTTTTTTCCTTTTTTTTGTCTTTTTTCGTGACCAGCAACGGATCGCAACCCTCAGTGTCGCGCCCGTACCGGACCGGGACCGGCAACGGGATCGCAACCCTTGGTGTTGCACCCGCACCTCACTCAACCAGTGAGCGGCCGGTCTGTATGTGGGATCTGAACCCTCGGCGGAAGTGCCGCCGCGCTCCCAAGCGGCGCACTGTAGCAGTGTGCCACCGGGCCGGCCCTATAGTCTTGATTTTCTAATTATTTAATCACTTACTGTGTTCCTATGATGAAAAAATTTTAAATCAAGGCGCTGGATTTAGATATGTATTTTTTCCATGTTGCTACAATAATGCTACATAATAAAAAACCCCAAAATATCAGTCATTATAAAAACAAATGTTTATTTCTCAATTATAAGTCTACAGGATGGTTTAAACAGCTCTGCTTCAGAATGTGGGTTAATTTCTGGTCTGTTCCACTGGCCATTATTACCAGGAAATACTCGTATATGTGAGAGGCCAAGACAACCACATAAGCACACACAGCCTCTGCTCACATTGTTTCTGCACATGTTCCATTGGCCAAAGTATGGCATGACAAGGCCACATCAAAGAGGCCAGGAGAAAAGAAAAGTGAGTATTTGTTGAGCACTAATATAATCTACTATAGAAGACTCTCCCTGCTTAAATACACACACACACACAGGCCTCACCACACACTATTCCAATTTCTCCATCCTCCCCCTATCATTATACTCATATCATAATTTTTGTGAGACCAATATCATTTATATTTTTATGACTACGTATATGTGCTTTATGGCTATACCATTTCGTGTGCTTTGAGTACTTTCTTTTCTGTACAACTTTTTTGTAACTAATAATTAACTTATTTTTTCATTTGTTTGCTTTCCTATGCATTTTTAAATGATTTAATCATCCTCATATTCTCCATCAGTTGTGTACATCTCTTTGCAGTGCATTCAGTAAGTCAGTTGTTCTACCAACACAACCTCAGCATATTCGGATCTGCTCCAACATGAGCTTCTTGCCCTCTCCCTATCCTGGAACACAGCTATCACTTGTGATCTTCGATAACCCCCTGGGATTTCCTTTCACTCTTTCTTGTGTGTTGGACCTTCCATTTCCTGTATCCATGTATTCCTCCTGCTTGGTTTACATTCTCATTGTAGCAGATAATATACTTAACCATATTCCTGAGAAACGGTACAATGGAGATACACTTTTGAGACTCAACTTGTTCTAAAATATCTTTATTTTATCATCACACTTAACACAATAGAATACTACTCAGCTGTATAAAAAGAATGAAATTCTGACATTTGCAGCAACAGGGATGAGCTTGGAGAAAATTACATTAAGTGAAACAAGCCAGGCACAGAAAGAGAAATACTAGATGTTCTCACTCATAAGTGGGAGCTAAGAAAGAAAGGAAGAAAGAGAGAAAGAGAGAGAAAGAAAGACCACAATAAAATACTGAACTTACAGTAGGAGAGAACAGACCTGTGGTTACTAGATTTGGAAAGAGGGTAATGGGAGGATTAGGGAGAATTTAGGTAAGGGACATGAAGAATAATTACAATTTGTAATAATGAACATGCTAATATTGATTTGATCATCACATATTGTGCACAAATACTGATAGTCGACTCTGTACCCCATAAATATGTATTATCAGTTATGATGTTTCAATTAAAAAATAAGTTAAAAAAATAAAAAACAAATAATATTTATTTGATGACATTAAACAAATTATTTTCTAAACTCGGTCTAGATTTTTAGATTAGAAATTATTTTCCTTCAGAGTTATGGAAACCTCACTCAATTATCCCTAGCTTTTAGTAATGTTATTGAAAAGTAAAACTAAAATTCAGACTCCTCATATTTTGAGAACTTTTATATCATTCATCTTCAATACACAATATTATAGGATCGATCTTCTCTTTGCTCCCAATATACTGAAAAATCATAATATGCCTCTGTGTGGGCCTTTCAATTTGAAATTCTTGTCCCTTGGTTGAGTACAATATGAATACATTGTTACTATTAATATTTTGAACAATCTGATGTCTGTTAGGTCAATTAAGAATAAGGGAAACAAATGGTTTTATCTTCAGTTATTTTTTCACCAATGCTCTTTCTTCATGTAGACTGTGTTTCTAACCTGTAACATTTTCCTTTTTTCTGATTTTTTTTTTTTTTTTTTTTTACATTTCTTACAAGGCATGTCTACTGGCAACACATTTTCTCAATTTTTGTTTGTCTGAAAGACTGTTTCTCATTCACTTTTGAAGGATAATTTCACAGAATTCACAGGGCACAGAATTCTAAGTTGGTGTTTTGTTGGGTCTTCCCCCCTCTCTCAACGCTACAAATACTTCACTACACTCCCTTCTTGCTTGCATGGTTTCTGAGAAAAGTCAGATGAAATTCTTATCTTTGTTACTCTGTAGGTAAGATTTTTACCCCTCTGGCTTTTTTTGGAATTTTTTCTTTATCTTTGATTTTCTGTAGTTTGAAAATGGCATGCCTAGGTGTAAGTCTTTGGCATTTATCCTGCTTGGTGTCTTGTAATCTTTCTGGATTTATGGTTTGGTGTGGACATTACTTTGGGGAAAATTCTCAGTCATTAATTTTTTAAATGTATCTTTTGTTCCTTTCTTTCTTCCTCTCATTCTGGTATTCCCAATATCCATCTTTTGTAGTTGTCCCACTGTCCTTAAATATTCTGTTCTGTTTTTTTTTCTCAGTCTGTTCTCTCTGCTTTTCAGTTTGTAAGTTTCTATTGGCATGTCCTCAGATTGCTTCCTTTGCTATGTCTAGTCACCTAATAACTGCATCAAAAGCACTCCATTTCTGTTACAGTGTTTTTTGTATCTAGTATTTTTTGGCTCTTTCTTAGAATTTCTATATCTCTGTTTACATTGCCCATCTATTCTTGCATGCTGTCTACATTTTCCTTTAGCACCCTTATCATTTAGTCACAGTTGTTTAAAATTCCCAGTCTGATAATTCCAACATCCCTACTATGTCTCTTTCTGATGCTTGCTCTGTTTCTTCAAATAGTGTTATTTTGCATTTGATATGTCTTTAATTTTTTGTTGAAAGCTGGGCATGATGTCCTGGATAAAAGGGAGTGCAGTAAATAGGACTTTAGTAATGTGATGGTAAGTTTTGGGGGAAAAGGAGGAATTCTATAGTCCTATGATTAGGTCTCAGTCTTTTGGTGACCCTGTGCTCCTGGACTGTGAACTTCACCAGTGTATTAGTTTGTTTCTGTTGCCTATAATAGAATATCTGACACCATAATTTATAAAGAAATGTTTCTTTATATTTTATTTCTTACAGTTTCAGAGGCTGGGAAGTTCGAAGTCCAGGAAACACATCTGGTGAGGGCCTTCTTCTGGGTGGGAACTCTCTACAAGTTCCTGTAGCAATGAGGGTGTCAGTGGGTTGAGCAAGGGAGAGCTAATCTCACATGTTCTCCTTACAAAAACATCAGAACAACACCCGTTACTCCACGAACAGATCAATCCATTCACAAAGGCACAATTTTCACAATCTAATCACCTCCTAAAGGCCCCCACTTTTAAATACCACAATTGAATTTCCCATCCTATTAGCACTGTTATAATGGAGGTCAAATGTCAGTGAGTCCTGGGGGGAAATCCAACCAACAGCAAACAGTGCTATCCATTTCTCCCTTCTCCGTAGGAAAGATGGGGTGGCTAGAGGCGGCTGAGGTTGGGTACTTTCCCCTCTGTCATGTGGAAGGCTAGAGTGGGCTGAGGTTGGGTATTTCCTTTCCCCAGGTCACTTAGGCTCTGAAAAAAACCAGTAGTCCAGGCTCTGGTAAAATAGCTTCTCTTGACATCAGGCTTTGTTAAAAAAGAACAGAATGTTCTGCCATATTTGAAAACACTTATTTTTTTCCCTTCCCCTGTTGGAAGTTCGATGGGATTTATATGTGATATTTATAGTAAAAACCTGGAAGAGCTTTCGAGGTAAAACTCTCAAAAATATATTTGATATATTTGTCCCCCCATTACCAAGGCCCCCTGGAAATATTTACTCTCAGAGTTGGTCCTCATTAAATCTCAAGCAATTCCTCAGTTATACTTCAGGATTTTCTACCCCAGTACTGGCTTCTATGGATGTTTTGCTTGTGGGTTCCTGCTCTAGTCATGATCCTCTGTATTTGCCTATCTGTCTTTCCAGTTTTAGGTGCAGTAATTTGCCCTGTGATCTCACTTCTCTGAGGCATTTGAAAAGAGTTGTTGATTTTTCAGTTTGTTCAGCTTTTTACTTGTTTGAATGGAGTGATAACTTCTAAGCTGCTTGCATGCCAAACTGGAAGCCAGTCTTTTTTAGTTTAATAATCAATTTTGTCATTTCTCTATTTATTTTTTTTATTTTTTCCAGTTTTTTGTTCAATTATGCCTATGCTGTATAACAAATGTTTGCTACTGTTGAACAGAAATTATTTTGCTCTTGTTTTTGAGCATAGTCATCAATTTATTTCAAATTCTTTGTCAGACTTCTACAAAATCAATTTCATCTAAAGTGAAATATCTTTTAATTGTTGATTTTGGTGACTTTGTTTTACTTTAATTTTTCTTTCAGCCTTTCATGTATTTTGAAATTTTTGTTCATGGGTTTATTTTTATAAAAGATATGTTTTTATTCTCCTTTCTCTGCATGTGCTTTCTAAGTTTTTGGTATCTTCTCTTAGCTGCCTGGGCTGCAAGTCCAAACTAGATAACATAATAGCAGCTTAGGAGTCCTCCCTTATATTGAACATATTAAAAACTCCTAATTTCCATGTCCTCAGTCCATCAGATACGTAGCTTCATCCAAAGTCATCAGTCTTTTTAGTCCTTGAAGATATTTATTCCTTGAGCCACCCTATGTATTTTTTTCTATTTAATTAACTGTTGCTTGGTACTTGGGGTAAAGGAAGTGAACCAAAACAAAAATTTAAAACACCAGATCTCCAAGACATCCTTTGATTAGTTACCCCTCTTTTACCCCTCAATCCCTACTCATCATGTTTATCCATATGTTTTCATTTATTTTTTTAATTCCTTAAACATGTCAAACTCTTTCCCACCTTGAAGTTTGAACATGGAGTTTCCCCTCCTTAAATCATTGTGTCTAACCTCTTTCCATGGCTGACATCTTATCTTTGAGGCCATAGCTTAAGTCACCTCACCAGAGAGGCAACCCTTGATCACAGAATATAAGTGGTCCTTCTGCTCTTTCCCATTATTTTTTTAGCTTAGAATCTTGTTAGGTTTCCTGGGAGCATTCCTTAAGATATGTAATTGGTTTACTTGTTGGTTTATTGGCTGCTTGTTATAACCTCATCCCCCTCTCATAAGGTAAGCTCCATAAAGGGCATTTCCATGAAAGTTCTGTGGTTCAACTGCTCTCTGGCATTTGTTGAATAAACACATAGAATTTGGATACACACACACACACACACACACACACAGAGAGAGGGAGAGAGAGAGAGAGAGAGGGAGAGAAGCACAGCAGTGCTAAACAAGAATCTTCTTTACCTACACAAAATTTATAAAAACCAAAGTTATTAAAACATCTTCCACCACAAGAATATAATGGGCTTACTAAACTGTAAAACAGTAAAGTCTATAAATAGCACAAGGTAAGGAGATCTACATTGGTAGGTTACAAATTGGGCACAATTATTAAACATTTATCTAGAATTATCATAAGAAACAAGTCCTTGCATCTTCCATCAAAAGTAATCTCTTGAGTTTATTTATGCTGATGTTCTCTGTGTCTGCTTTAGGTTTTCAGAAATACCTTTATTTTCTCAACTCAAGAACTGTGAAATTTGAGAGCTGATGAGAGAAAATTATTATAAGATTTACTTTAAGTTCAGAAGCAAAATTTTGGATACTTGCTTATTCACTAAGGCATAACACCTTGACCTAAGAAAAAACCTCCAGTGACTAACTTCCAAATGCATTTTCCAAGTCACTCTTCTATTTCAGAAATATTTTGGAATGCTTAAAAGTGTTGACTGAGACAAAAAATGAATAATTACATAGAACTTCAGTTTCTAAGAGCTTCACAGAAATGAGTTTAATTTTCAGATTCAGGTAAGTGATTAATTAAGTAATATTCAATTGCAGCTTTTCCTGTTGACAAAAATAATTGATGGAAAAGATGCTTGTAGATCATGTGTCCTATTTTCCCACCAAAACATGTGAATTATAACTGGAATTCTATGGATTGGAACAAACATGAACTTGAATTAGGAAATTTAATTAAATGTGGAGCAGTGGGGAAATTGTGTGTGAGGGGATAAAGAGAATCAAAACTCTTTTACTCTTGTAACATATGTGATGTTTACTAAAACCTGCCAA
>NW_007731198.1:227871-232458 GCF_000696425.1 Galeopterus variegatus
TAAAGAGAATCAAAACTCTTTTACTCTTGTAACATATGTGATGTTTACTAAAACCTGCCAATTTTTGAATCCCTGTATACCGGGTGATGAAGCACAATATGGAAATTCAGCTTCTGTCTTAGTCATCTATTCATATATACTGTATTAGCTTGGGACATTAAGGAAATACTTTAGTAATACCGCAAGAATTGCAGCCAACAATCTTTTCCGGGTTATGTGCAAAATAAATAGTGACTAGATATAAAACTTATTCAGTAAGAGAACTTTAAAATTTTATAACTCTAACTTTTGGTATAAGGAGAGGAAATAAAATTAAATTGCTAGGCTGTTAATGAATTCCGGTTTTGTTTTGGTATAGTATCTTTTCACCAAGGGATATGCTACATATCCTTTAGCATGATAAGATCACAGAAAAAATAATAACGGTTATTCTAATATGGGCACAAACATTAAAAGAACTATTTGTGGATTGGCAAATGGAGTAGTTGCAAACCAAGAGAGGGATTCTTTTGAAGGCAAGGTGGTTTCAACTGCTTTCTGCTATAAAGAGGAGCCAGTGGATAGATTTACACCAAGATATGTTGCAACAGAACTGTGCTTCTTAGCATTCTGTATTATTTTTGTTCATATTTTTCCATGATAATTTTATGTCCTTATGCTCTCTAATGGTGTCCTCCATGCTGTTTTAGGCACAGAGAATAGAGCTTCATTTAATTCCCTTTGTAAATCACCTTATGGTGTTGTCAAATAAATAATGAATACATGCTTTTTAAAATATTCAAAAATGTAAGAGGATGATTGAATTTTTTATATGTTTGTATTGTTTTCTTTAATTTTAAAAAATATTGCTAATACTTCCTCCTCAAGTTGAACAAAGATCAGTCTTGCAAAGAATGTTCATTGCACTGTTATGACACCACCATATTGCAAACTCTCAGATTTCATTAGGGTCACAGTAGTCATTTCCCTAGTTATCTGCATAATACACACACACACACACACACACACACACACACACACACATTTTAAAGATTGGAACACTTGCTGATTTTATCTCTTTAGCCTTTTCACTCAGAATTTAGTATTTATTTTTCTTCACTTCAAGATAGGTGTCATTGCAATAATTTTACAGAGCTGGACCAAAAAAGGTAGACTCCAAATAGCATCATTTCTTTTTTTTTTTTCCTTTTTGTCTTTTTTCGTGACCGGCAACAGATCGCAACCCTCNAGCCAGTGAGCGGCCGGTCTGTATGTGGGATCCGAACCCTCGGCCGGAGCGCCGCCGCGCTTCCCAAGTGGCACACTGTAGCAGTGCGCCACCGGGCCGGCCCAAATAGCGTCATTTCTGATAGGTGATTTTTATCTTTATCCAGGCCTCTGATGTCTGAACTCTGTTGTTCTGAACTCTGATTCTGCTACATAATTTTCTCCATTGCCTTTAGCTTCATACTAAACCCACATCTGTGGATGTTTGTTTCCAATAAGAAGGGCTTAGAGAGTCAAGAAAATATCTACCTTATAACCAAGAATAAAATTGGCTTGCACCCTGAAAACCTATTACATATCAAACAAGAGAAAGAGGCAAATACACCATTGGGCTCATTTCCCCTCACCCGATAAAATAAAAGCAGTATTCAATCAACCTTGCTCCACCAAACTGGGAGGTGGCATAGCAATGTAGTTGACAGCCCGGGGTCTAGACTATTTTGACAAATGAAATTTTAATCCTGTCCCCAACACTTCCTATTTGGGTAACCTTGAACTTATTCTGTAGTTTTTAAAACACAGGAGTCTACAAGCCTCCTTACAAAGAAAAAAAGGGCACATCATTTCTCCTGATTAATAATTACCTTCTCTCCATGTTCCCCTAAACTATGCCTTAAACCTCATAGTTTAACATCCCTACCCTAACCCTAACAAGGGTTAAAAAGAAAACACACACACAACCCCCACAAACAAAAACAAAATAAAAAAACCCAACAAGCTAAAAAGCAAATTATGAAAAAAATTCCTGGTATATAGGAAAAAACAGCTAAGACCTAAAACACAATTTGTCACGTGAAAATTTTAAAATATTACTTTAAAAATCGAGCAAGAAAGGTGAAAATTTGAAGAATCCCATTGAAGAAGAAAGTATGGGATGTAGTGATATAGTCTGTATATTATGACCAGATTCTAATGGAGAAAATCAAGAGGGAACAACAACAAAAAAGATCAGTAACATAATCATATGGTTGTATATTAAACTTGTTTTAAATTTAGATTTGATTAAAGGTATATAAGAGATATATAAGGAACTAAAGAATTATTCACACTCAAATACTTAGTCATAATTTTGTCGGTAAATTATATTGTCTTGACAAAAACTCCTATTATAAACTTACAATATTAAATTTAAATTTTTAGACTCCTGTTATAGACTTAAAATTTAAAAATTTATCTCCTTACCTGAATATTTAACTTGATTACTAAATAAAAAAGGGATAAATAAATAATAGTGGAAATAAATAAATTCCTGAAACTGAGGTTTCCATTGTTATAGCAGGAAATACTCCTGGATAGCTAATTCTGTTTTCTAATTAAGTCAGAAAAATTAACAAAGTAATGCTTTTTGAGAATGTGTGTTATTAGTAGTTAAATTTCTTTGAGAGTAATGAGAAGAGGTGAATTTATTCATACTTTAAAAATATATTTTCAGAATCAAAGCATGGAAACAATTATAAGAAATTAAAAATGAAATAAAAACAGCCAGTTTTACCCAATTTGACCAATTGTTATGCAGTCACAAGAGTGAGAATAATAAACCTTATTCAAAGAATTCAGATATTATTTTTAGTGATATTGGCAGCTGTTCTCAGTCCATGACAATTATATAATAGGTGGATTTTCAAGCTGTGAACTGTGGTATGATAATCCTGTGCTTCACCCCCTTCTCACAATGTGTTCTGCAATAATTAAAATCACAAAGCAAAGCCAGATCCAGGAAAATAGCACTTATTATTTAAGCAATGGGAAAATACGATCAGTACTACAGGAAATTATTTTAAGTAAACAAGACAATTTAATCCGGGTTTAGCTTTTTTTTTTTTTTTTCCATTGGTGAGAGTACACAGTTGATTTAGCATGCATTTTTCTCCTAAGGTGATGATAATTTTAATATTTGAATTACTTAGGTTTATAAGAAAGAATATATTCCTCGACATCTCATTTATTTTTGATGTGCGATTATTTACCAAATTACTTAATCTGGGAGTATGAGATCATAGGCCAATCATCGTCTTTGAACTAACTTTAACATCAAAGTCTTGGTTCCAGAGAAAGATACTTTGTTTTTGATTTTTTTTAAACAAAGTCATTAGTATTTTAGTTTGTGCTCACATCACTCTTGACAATAAGTATGGCAAGGGTTATATTATAATAATTTCACAGATGTAATAATCAAGACCCAAAGTTCATCCTTCTCAGGGCTCTTTCCGCTAATTCAAAGAGGAAAAGAAATCAATTCTTAATTATTCAAGGTGTTAGAATCTGCAGAGTCAGGGCCCTTATGTGGCCTCAATAGAAAATAACAGTGTCAAGAAAGGGGCTAGAGGCCACATAAAACTTACCCTGAGACTTCTGGACTCATTCATGTTCTTTACTGGATAAAAGTATTTGCTTTTGCCGGAAGATACTGTTCAGACTAAAAGAGAAAATTTATGGATACAAAATCAACTGGCCAGCAGTCTCTAACTCAGCCTCTCCCAAATTCCTACTAAAATTCTTATGCAGAGCTATGGGCAGCTCCCACCTCCTGTCAGCAGACAGGAGCAAGCACAGGGTCCTAGGTAGGAACCATGGGCAGCCCCCACTACCCAGTATCAGGCAGGAGCAAGCCAAAAACACTTTTGTGTGGGTGGTGGCTCACTACATCCATACCACAAAAGAGACTTGCTGCCATAGTAGTAGCCACAGCTACCATGCAGGTGGCCCCAGATACTCAACAGCATTGACACAAGAAGAGTCACCTGTGGAGACCAAAAAAAGAAGAGGATGTCTCTCTCCTCAAAGCCCACTCCAGAGTAATAGAACCAACTGCAATCATTCCAAATATCTTTTCAGACCACAATGGATGAAAACTAGAAATAAATGACAAGCAAAACTCTGGACACTAAACAAATGCATGGAAACTAAACAATAGGCTCCTGAATGACCTATGGGTCCAAGAAAAAATTAAACAGAAAATCAAAAAAAATTTTTTGAAACAATTGAAAATAAAGATGCATCACACCAAAACCTGTAAGATACAGCAAAAACAGTATGAAGAGGGAAGTTTATTGCAATAAACACTTACATCAAAAGAATAGAAAGACTCCAAATAATTGACTTAACATTACACCTCAAAGAACTAGAAAAACAACAATAATCCAATCCTGAAAGTGGTAGGTGGAAAGAAATAATTAAGATCAGAGCAGAACTAAATGAAACAGAGACCCCTAAAAATGGTACAAAAGATCAATGAAATAAGAAGTTGGTTCTTAGAGAAGATAAATGAAATAGACAAAACATTAGTTAGGTTAACACACACACACACACAAAAAAAAAAAA
>NW_007731198.1:232999-242090 GCF_000696425.1 Galeopterus variegatus
ACTAAATGAAACAGAGACCCCTAAAAATGGTACAAAAGATCAATGAAATAAGAAGTTGGTTCTTAGAGAAGATAAATGAAATAGACAAAACATTAGTTAGGTTAACACACACACACACACAAAAAAAAAAAAGAAGAGAGAAGACCCAAATAATAAAAATCAGAAATGAAAAAGGAGTGATTACAACTGATACCACAGAAATATGAAGAATCATTAGAGACTATTATAAACAACTGTACACCAAGAAATATGAAAACCTGGAGGAAATGGATAAATTTCTGGACAAATACAAATAACTGAGGCTAACCAAGAATAAATGCAAAACTTAAACAGAACAATAACAAGCAATGAGACTGCAACAGTAACCAACAGTCTCCCAACAAAGAAAAGCCCAGGACTGGATGGCTTTACAGCTGAATTCTATCAAACATTTAAAGAGGAATTAATACTAATTCTCTTTGAACTAATGCAAAGAATTGAAACAGAGGCCATTCTCCCACATTCATTCTATGAGGTCGGCATCACTCTGATACCAAAGCCATACAAAGATAAAACAAAAAAAGAAAATTACAGACAAATATCCTTCATGAACATAGATGCAAAAATCCTCAACAAAATATTAGCAATTAGAATACAGCAACACATCAAAAAATTATGCACCATGATCAAGTGGGATTCCTCCCAGAGATGCAAGGATGGTTCAACATTTGCAAGTCAGTAAATGTGGTACACAACATCAACAAAACCAAGGACAAAAACCATATGATTATTTCAGTAGATGTACAAAAAGCATTCAACAAAATTCAACCTCTCTTCATGATAAAGATTTTCTGCATATTAGGTATAGAAGGAAATTATCTCAACACAATAAAAGCCATATATGACAAACCAATCTCCAAACCCATCATGAACAGGAACAAACAATGATGCACACTCTCACCATTCCTATTTAACATAGTATTTGAAGTACTAGCCAGAGCAATCAGGCAAGAGAAAGCAATAAAGGACATCCAAATTGGAAAGGATGAAGTCAAAATTTCCCTGTTTTCAGATGTCATGATTTTATACATGGAAATACCTAAAGATTCTACCAAAATATTCTTAGAGCTAATTAACATTTTCAATAATGAGGCAGGATACAAAATCAGCACCCCAAAATCAATAACATTTTTATACTCCAATAATGAACTAGAAGAAAATGAAATCAAGAAAGCAAGCTCATTTACCTTGGTCTCCAAAAAAACTAAATACCTAGGAATTGATTTAACCAAGAAGGTGAAAAATCTCTGGAATGAGAACTACAAAACACTACTGAAAGAAATTAAAGAGGACACAAAATGTAGAAAGATATACCATTATCTTGGATTGGAAGAATTAACATCATGAAAATGTGCATACTACCCAAAGCAATCTACAGATTCTATGCAATCCCCATCAAAATACCAATGACATTCTACACAGATAGAAAAAACAATCCAAACATTCATATGGAACAACAAAAAACCCTGAATAGCCAAAGCAATCCTGAGCAAGTAAAATAAAGCAGGAGACATAATACTATGTGATTTCAAATTACACTATAAAGCTATAGTAACCAAAACAGCATGGTAGTGGCATAAAAACAGACACATGGACCAATGGAACAGAATAGAAAACCCAAGAATCAACCCATATATGTACAGCCAACTGATCTTTGAAAAAGGCAACAAGAACATACATTAGGGAAAAGACTGCCTATTCAATAAATGGTGCTGGGAAAATGAGACATCCAAATGCAGATAAAGGAAACTGGACCTGTACCCTTCATGGTTTCTTAATAAGTAGTGCTATGCAAACTGGACATCCATATGTAGAAGAATTTTACTAGATCTGTACCTCTTACCATATACCAAAATCAACTCAAAATGGGTTTAAGATTTAAATATAAGACCCCAAACCATAAGATTACTAAAAGAAAACATAGTTGAAATACTCCAGGAAGTAGGACTGGGCAAAGACTTTATGCATAAGACTCCAAAAGCACAAGCAACAAAAGAAAAATTAAACAGATGGGATCATATCAAACTAAAAGCTCCTACACAGCAAAGGAAACAATCAACAATGCCAAAAGACAACCTATGGTATGGGAGAAAATATTTGAAAACTATACATTTGACATGGGATTAATATCCGTAATATGTAAGGAACTCAAGCAACTACACAGTAAAAAAACAAATAATCCAATTACAAAATGGGCAAAATAGATAGTCATTTTTCAAAGGAAGACATATGAATGGCCAATAAGTACATGAAAAAATGCTCAACATCACTAATCATCAGGGAAATGCTAATCAAAACCACATTGGGATATCATCTCACCCCAGTTAGGCTGGCCATTATTAAAAAGACTGAAAATAACAAATGCTGCTGGGGATGCAGGGAAAGGAAAACTCTTCTACACTGATGGTGGTACTGTAAATTAGTACAGCCATTATCAACAACAGTATGGAGGTTTCTCAAACAACTACAGATATAGCTACCACATGATCTAGCAATCCCACAATTCAGTATATATCTGAAGGTATGGAAATCCTAATGTTGAAGAGATACCTGCATTTCCATGTTCCTCATAGCTCTATTTACAATAGCCAAGATATGGAACCGACCTAAATATCCATCAGTGGATAACTGGATGAGGAAAATGTGGTATATATACACAGTGGAATACTACTCAGCCATAAAAAGGTATGAAATTCTGCCATTTGCAGCAATATGTATGAGTCTGGAGAAATTTATGTTGAGTGAAATAAGCCAAGCACAGAAAGAGAAATACCACATGTCCTCATTAATAACTGGCTGTTAAGAAAGAAAGAAAGAAAAAGAAAGATGGAAGGAAAGAAGGAAGAGGGAGGCAGGGAGGGAGGAAGCAAGGAGGAAAGGAAAAAAGAAAAAAGAAATAAAGAAAGACCACAATAAAAGAGCTTTCAAAAGGAGAGAACAAACCTAAGGATATTCGAGATGGTGGGGAGGGAGAGAGGAAGGTTGAGGAGTGATAGGTTGGGTAAGGAGCATGAAGAATAATTATGATTTCTAATAATGAATATGCTAACAAAAATTAAAATATGACTTCAGATGAAAAAGAAAGCAAAACTACACTTTATGCAGACTGGACCCAGCAGATATCTGCAAAACATTTCATGCAACAACTACAGAATATACATTCTTTCATCAGTATATGGAACACTCTCCAGCATAGACTATATGTAAGGTTACAAATGGTCTTGACAAATTTTTAAAAATTGAACTCATTTCAAGTATCTTTTTAGACCACAACAGATTACATCAGTATATGGAACACTCTCCAGCATAGACTATATGTAAGGTTACAAATGAAGTCTTGACAAATTTTTAAAAATTGAACTCATTTCAAGTATCTTTTTAGACCACAACAGATTAAAACTAGACATCAATAACAAGGGAAACTTAGAACACTATACAAACACATGGAAATTAAGCAACATGCTCCTGAATTATCTATGGGTCCTAAGAGAAATTAAAGAGGAAATCCAAGAATTTCTTGAAACCAATGAAAATAAAGAAACATCGTACCAAATCATGTGGGATACTGCAAAAGCAGTAGTAATGGGAAAGTTTACTGAAATAAATGGTTACAGAGAATAACAAATGCTGGAGAGGATGTGGACAAAGGGGAACACTCCTACACTGTAAGTGGGACTGTAAATTAGTTCAGCCATTATGGAAAGTGGTATGGAGGTTTCTCAAACAACTACAGATAAAACTGCCATATGATCCAGCAATCCCATTGTTGGGTGTATGCCCAAAGGAATGGAGAACATCATGTAGAAGGGATACTTGCACTCCTATGTTTATCACAGCTTTATTTACAATAGCTAAGAGAAGGAACCAACCTAAATGTCCATCAATGGACAAGTAGATAAAGAAAATGTGATATATATACACAATAGGATACTATTCTGCCATAAAAATGAATGAAAATCTGCCATTCACAGTATGGATGAACTTAGAGAAAATTATGTTACATGAAATAAGGCAGGTACAGAAAGAGAAACACTGCGTGTCATCACTCATAAGTGGGAGCTGAAAAAAGAAAAGAAATAATAAACAAACAAAAAACAAAAAAGAAATGAAGAAAGAGACAACAATAACAATAATTCCTGAACTCTCAAAAGGAAAGAATGGAACTGAAGACTCCTGAGGTTGAAAAGGGGGAGGTGGTGGTAGGTTAGAGAGAAATTGGTAAAGGGCCACAATAAATGTTTACATTGNGACTGGACCCAGCAGATATCTGCAAAACATTTCATGCAACAACTACAGAATATACATTCTTTCATCAGTATATGGAACACTCTCCAGCATAGACTATATGTAAGGTTACAAATGGTCTTGACAAATTTTTAAAAATTGAACTCATTTCAAGTATCTTTTTAGACCACAACAGATTAAAACTAGACATCAATAACAAGGGAAACTTAGAACACTATACAAACACATGGAAATTAAGCAACATGCTCCTGAATTATCTATGGGTCCTAAGAGAAATTAAAGAGGAAATCCAAGAATTTCTTGAAACCAATGAAAATAAAGAAACATCGTACCAAATCATGTGGGATACTGCAAAAGCAGTAGTAATGGGAAAGTTTACTGAAATAAATGGTTACAGAGAATAACAAATGCTGGAGAGGATGTGGACAAAGGGGAACACTCCTACACTGTAAGTGGGACTGTAAATTAGTTCAGCCATTATGGAAAGTGGTATGGAGGTTTCTCAAACAACTACAGATAAAACTGCCATATGATCCAGCAATCCCATTGTTGGGTGTATGCCCAAAGGAATGGAGAACATCATGTAGAAGGGATACTTGCACTCCTATGTTTATCACAGCTTTATTTACAATAGCTAAGAGAAGGAACCAACCTAAATGTCCATCAATGGACAAGTAGATAAAGAAAATGTGATATATATACACAATAGGATACTATTCTGCCATAAAAATGAATGAAAATCTGCCATTCACAGTATGGATGAACTTAGAGAAAATTATGTTACATGAAATAAGGCAGGTACAGAAAGAGAAACACTGCGTGTCATCACTCATAAGTGGGAGCTGAAAAAAGAAAAGAAATAATAAACAAACAAAAAACAAAAAAGAAATGAAGAAAGAGACAACAATAACAATTATTCCTGAACTCTCAAAAGGAAAGAATGGAACTGAAGACTCCTGAGGTTGAAAGGGGGGAGGTGGTGGTAGGTTAGAGAGAAATTGGTAAAGGGCCACAATAAATGTTTACATTGTGTAATGATAAAATAAAAAATTTAAAAAATAAAATGAAATTCTTATGCAGACAGTGAAAAAGTGAAAATTCAACATCAAACACTTAGACTATCATCAATACATTTCTAGGATCTAAGAGAAATTTCTGCTTGCTGTAAAACCCCTCTCATGCTGTTTTGCCAGAAACAGTTTTAATTGCCAGATGTGAAAGATCTTTCAGTAGGGGATAATTTTCCTCCTCCTGTAATCTTCACTAGTATCTCCTGATGGGATTTCTTTCCCTCTTTTGAGATTTTTCATTCTGAATCTCATTTATGATGATAAACTTTTTCTTTTCTTAAAAAAAGTTTCTTATGTTTTCCAGTAAGTAATGTTTATGTATCTTTTTGTGTCCCTGGAGTAATACTGTGTTTTAAAGTTTTTTATAGTAAAAATACTTCAGATCAATCTGCTCTTCTTAACAATCCTTGCCTTCAGGAGAAAATATTTTTCCAGAGCATAACCTGCTTTGTTTTATTTCAGATCAATACTGTCCTGGGGGAAGGGAAATATCCAACTCCAGCCCACTCTAGCCTTCCATGTGAGAAAAGAGAAATACCCTACACCAGTTTCCTCTAGCTGTCCTTCCCACCTCAAATGAGAAAAAAATTGGAATCTCTGGTAAAGTTTACAGTTCTGGAGCACAAGATTACAAAAAAACTGAGATCTAATTATAGGACTATAGAATGCTTCAACTACCCACTAATTACTGTAGGTCTAGTTACCACAGTTCCTTTTACCCAGTCCATCATGCTTAGCTATTAACAAAATATTCAAAAGAATACAAACCAGAAAAAAAGGACAGTTTGCAAAGACAGAGCAAGCATCAGAACTAGACTCAGGTATGGCAGAGATGTTAGAATGATCAGAGCAGGAATTTAAAGCCATTATGATTAATTTGCTAAGGGCTCTAAAGGATAATATACACTGAATGCAATAACAAATGGACAGTATAAGCAGAGACGGAAATTTTAAGGAGCCAAAACAAAATGCTAGAGACTAAAAATACTGTAACAGAAATAAATGCCTTTGATGGGCTTATTAGATAGACTGAGCATGGCTGAGGAAAGAGTTTATGAGGATATGTCAATAGAAACTTAGTGAAAAGCAAAAAACAAGCAAATAAAAAAATTAAAAAATAGAATAGAATATCTAATAACTGTGGGAGTACTAGAAAAGTTGTAACTTATGCATAATGAAAATACCAGAAGAAGAAAGACAGAAAGGAACAGAATATTTGAAACAATGACTGAGAATTTCCCCACAAAGTAATGAAATAATGTCAGACATCAAATTATAGATCCAGGAAACCCAGAGACCACCAAGCAGAAAAAAGGCAAAAACAAAACAACAACAAAAAATAAATATGAAACAGATGTTGCAATCCTGAGGGAATGAATAAAATAACTATAGTTAATAAGCTAAAGGATCTAATGGAAAAAGTACACAGCAAGCAAGAACAGATAGATAATGTAAGCAGGAAGGTGGAAATTTTAAGAGATAATCAAAAAGAAATGTCAGAAATAAAACAACAGAAATAAAAAATGTCTTTATTTTTTTCATACATAGACTGCACATGGTTAAAGAAAGTTTGAAGATGGGTAAATAGACACATACCAAATTGAAAAGCGAAACAAACAAAAACCAACCAAACAAACAAAAAAAAGCAGAGAGAGAGAGAGAGAGAGAGAAGGAGAAAAAAATATTTAAGGTAATAAAGGATGAAAACTTTACAAAATTGACAGATGCAAAGCCTAGTAAATCTCAGTAGATTTTTTAGGGCAGTGAACTATTCTGTACGATACTATAATGCTGGTGGTGGGTAAATGACAAGGTACCTCAAAAAGTTCATGAAAAAATAGAATTATAAGTTAATATCAATCTTTCCATGAACTTTTTTTTTTATTGAAACTTTTTGAAGTGGCCTCTTATAAACTTAACTATGTGCAAATTTTAAAAAGTCATTTGAGAAATTGGGGGATAAAATGCAGAATAAAGTGCAGCATGTAACAAAACAATTTATCCAAATTATAAAATATAAAACAGACTTACTGAAGAGGGTGGGGGAAAAGGTGCTTATCTAAGTTACTTTGGAAATGAGTAGTCTTCAAGAAAAAGAGCAAAAGAAACCCTACATAAAGCATTGTACTCTAGTAGACAACGTTATTTCCCACAGACATACAAATAAGGTGTTCTGATACTTGCATACACGTATACTGTAATTGAACAATTAAGTAAATGGATGGAAGACCTTGGGAGTCAGGTTTCTCACTGTTGGAGTACAAGGTTACAAATAAGCAAGGGAATGAGGTTACAATCATCTCTATGATTATGGATTATAACCGGAAACAGTATAAACTCATGGTGGGCTAAATATGGAGACATATGGTTACACATAGAAATGTGTATAGTTTTACATATGTCTGTGTATAAACACACACTTGTATATATAACATTGATATGCACACATATATTTCCTTTGTCAGCTAAAAGGGCTTAGAATCAATAACACCACAGTAGAAACATGTATCCCACCTAGCACCCAGATTTTGTTTTCTAATACCAGTTTCCAGTAAAATAGACCAGTGTTTCTTGGTGAAATGACTTATTCCAGGACTGGGGTCAGAAATATACAAGATAAGCCTGGAGCATCTTGTAATGCCAGAAAATGAGGAAGTGCTGAAATAGGGATATATCAAAGGACCACAGGAGCCAATTGAAAAGGCTCCCAATGACTAAAGCTGGAGCAATTTGAGCAACAAAATTAAAAAGGAAGTACTGAATTATAACCCAAAGTATAAGACAAATATCAATGAGTCTATACTGATATAAATAAATGGTTGAAGAGTTAAAAAATTAGTGACATTAAACTAATTTCTCATGCAAAATAATTTAAACAGTTATTCTGACCTCAAGGAGGTGGAGCTTAACTCCTCACTTGTTAAGTGTGGGTTACAGAGTGACCTCCATTCTGGAAAGGGAGGAAAGGGTGGAGAAGCCTGTTAAACTTTACCTCAGCCAGTTGTCAAGGTTATATTCATGTTAATAGTATGTACTCTTGATATGATGAAATGAAGATGATGACACGTTACCTCTTTGGTCTTCCTCCTCAAAACACATAGCCTCAGTCAAACAAAGCATGAGAAAAATTTCAGACAAATTCTGATTGAATGACATTTTCCAAATGCCTTCTCAAAACTATCAAAGGCATCAAAAACAAGGAAAATCTGAGAAATTCTAGAAGACTAAGGAGACATGACAATGTAATGTGGTATCCTGTAAAGGATCCTGAAAAAGAAAGGAAGAATATTAGGAAAAAACTAAGAAAAGCTAAAGTACAGACTTCAGTTCATGTATTAATATTGGTTTATTAATTATATTAATTACTGGTTTATTAATTGTAACAAATAAACCATACTAATATAATATATCAATAATAAGGGAAATGGGGTTTGAAGTGTGTGGGAACCCTCTGTACTATCTTCATAACTCTTCTGTAAATCTGTACCGGTTATGAAATAAGTTTATTTAAAAATAAAAACTAAAGACAAAAATTATAAGAATATCTTGGTATTCTAAGTGAGTTGATTTTTTTTAAATAAAAAAGTAAATAAATACTTTTATATTACACTAACCTGTCAAGAGTTATATACAGATGATTTTGATCTTCTCAGAAAATCTGGAATCCAACAATAACTAACATTATATTTTATTAACCATAATATGAGAACTTTGCAGGCTTTTTCTTCTCAAATACC
>NW_007731198.1:242602-244991 GCF_000696425.1 Galeopterus variegatus
CCTGTCAAGAGTTATATACAGATGATTTTGATCTTCTCAGAAAATCTGGAATCCAACAATAACATTATATTTTATTAACCATAATATGAGAACTTTGCAGGCTTTTTCTTCTCAAATACCAAAAAATCCTGCAATGTAAAAACTGTTATCATAAACAAACCGATGTCCACTTTTTGGTTCTAATTTCAAAATTAACAGTAATCTGCCCATTTCTGATTCCCTTTTAATGCACCACTTTCAATTGGATTAGTGTAGAATTCTTCTGTTGCTTTATTTTATCCTTTCTTTTCCCTACATGATAGTCAGAATCATCTTACAGATTCTATTGCACATCTGAGAACTATATAAAGCCCTATAGTTTCTAAGGTCAAGAGTAATATCACTGTCCCACCAACAGTGTAGAAGAGTTCTCTTTTCCCTGCATCCTTGCCAGCATTTGTTATTCTAGGTCTTTTAATAATGGTCAGTCTAACTGGGGTGAGATGATATCTCAATGCGGTTTTGATTTACATTTCTCTGAATGACTAGTGATGTTGAGCATTTTTTCATGTACCTATTAGCCATGTGTATGTCTTCCTTTGAAAAATGTTTATTCATCTCCTTTGCTCATTTTTTAATTGGATTATTTGTTTTTTTACTGTACAGTTGTTTGAGTTCTTTGTATATTCTGGATATAAATCCTTTATTGGATATATAGTTTGCAAATATTTTCTCCCATTTCATAGGTTGTTTTTCCACTCTGTTTATTGTTTCCTTTATAGTGCAGAAGATTTTTAGTTTGATATGATCCCATTTATTTTTTTTTTCTTTTGTTGCATGTGCTTTTGGGGTCTTGTTCATAAAATCTTTGCACAGTCCTATTACCTAGAGTGTTTCCCCTGTATTTTCCTCAAGTAATTTTATGGTTTCAGGTCTTTTATTTTAAGAATTTAATCCATTTTGAGTTGATTTTAGTATATGGTGAAAGGTACAGGTGCATTTTCCTTTTTCTGCATAAGGATGTCCAATTTTTCCATCACTGTTTATTGAAGAAGCAGTCTTTTCCCCAACATTTTCCTTGTTGCTTTAATATCAAATATCAGTAGGCTTTAAGCATGTGGATTGGTTCCTGGGTTTTCTATTCTGTTCCATTGATCTGAGTGTCTGTTTTTATGCCAGTACAATGCTGTTTTGGTTATAATAGCTTTGTAATATATTTTGAACTGAGATAGTGTTATGCCTCTGGCTTTACTTATTTACTTATTTATTTTGCTTAGGATTGCTTTGGCTATTCAGGATATTTTGTTGTTCCATATGAATGTTTGGATTGCTTTCTCAATTTCTGTGAAGAATGTCATTGGTCTTTTGATGGGGATTTTATTGAATCTGTAGATTGTTTTGGGTAGAATGGACATTTTCATGATGTTAACTCTTCCCATCCAAGAACATGGTATGTCTTTCCACTTTTTTTGTGTCCTGTTTAATTTCTTTCAGTAGGGTTTTGTAGTTCTCATTGTAGAGATCTTTCACCTCCTTGGTTAAATAGATACCTATGTATTTTATTTTTTTAATGGGCTTGCTTTCTTGATTTCATTTTCTGCTAGTTTGTTATTGGAGTATAAAAACAATATTGATTTTGGGGTGTTGATTTTGTATCCTGCAACATTACTGAAATTGTTGATCAGCTGAAGAGTTTTTTGATAGAGTCTATAGGTATTTCTATATGTCAGATTATGTTGTCAGCAAACAAGGTCTGTTTGACCTCATCTTCTTCAATCTTGATGCCCTGTATTTCCTTCTCTTGCCTGATTGCTCTGACTAGTACTTCCAATACTATGTTAAACAGGAGTGGTGAGAGAGGGCATCCTTGTCTTGTTTCTGTTCCTGTTCATTCAGGATGATATTGCAACTGTAAGCTAGCCCAGCCATTATGGAAAACAGTATGGAGGTTTCTCAAACAACTGCAAATAGAGCTAATATATGATCAAGCAATCCCCCTGCTGGGTGTATATCCAGAGGAATGGAAATCATCATGTCAAAGGGATACCTGCACTCCCATGTTCTTTGCAGCTCTATTTACAATAGCCAAAATATGGAACCAACCTAAGTGTCCATCAGTGGACAACTGGATAAAGAAAATGTGGTATGTATTCACAATGGAATACTATTCAACCATAAGAAAGAATGAAATTCTGCCATTTGCAGCAACATTATGTTAAGTGAAATAAACCAGATAAAAAGAAACAGAAATACTGCATGTTCTCACTCATAACTGGCTGCTAGGAAGGAAGGAAGTGGGGGCAGGGAAGAAGGTAAGAAGGTAGGAATGAAGGAAAGAAAGAAAGAAAAGACCACAACAATATGTTGAACTTTCAGAAGGTGAAAATAAACCTAAGGATACTAGAGATGG
>NW_007731198.1:245348-249551 GCF_000696425.1 Galeopterus variegatus
GAATGAAGGAAAGAAAGAAAGAAAAGACCACAACAATATGTTGAACTTTCAGAAGGAGAAAATAAACCTAAGGAATACTAGAGATGGGGGGGAAGAAAGGGGGTTTGGGAAGTGATAAGTTGGGCAAAGGGCATAGAGAAATATCACAACTTGTAAGAATGAATATGCTAATAATAAATTAAAAATTTAAAATAAAAAAGAGTAATATCATGCAACTTGATTAGAATTACTATTGTCCTTTGGTATCCCTGGGTGATTGGAACCCGGACTCCTGAGGACACCCAAATCCATGGATGCTCAAGTCCCTTATATAAAATGGTGTAGTATTTGCATATAACCTGTAATAATCCTCCTGCATACTTTAAATCATCTCTAGATTAGTTATAATGCCCAATACAATGTAAATGCTACGTAAACAGCTGTAATACTTTATTGCTTTTTTAAAATTTGTAATACCGTTAATTGTTTTATTTATTTTGGTGGCTGGCTAGTTGGGGACCCAGCCCTTGACCTTAATATTATCAACACCTGCTTTAACCAACAGAGCTAACTTGCCAGCCCATTTTTGTCCAATATTTTCAATCTGCAGTTGGTTGAATCCACTAACGCAGAACCCACAGATACAGAGGGCGTACTGTATCATTCACTACAAATAAAATGTGTTTTTTGCTTTCAAAAAAATCTAAGTTTCTTTCCCATATGATTATCTCATATGACTACAATTTATATAAAACAATACATCTTATCATTAGCGATTTGCAATGCTGCCTTTATTGTATACAAATCCTGTATTTTTAACTGGAGCAATGTATTGTTTTTTCTGTTACATTGGTCTGTGTATCATGTACTGATACCACAGTATATTAACTTTAGAGGCTTTTTGATATGCTTTAATGTCTGATTGGGTTAGCCTTCATTTCTTGCTTTTCTATTTCAGGAATTTCCTAGCTATTCTTTCTTTTTTATTCTTTCTAATAAATGTTAGAGTGTATTAGTTTATCCCTAAGGAGAGGAAAAAGACACCTAATGGTATGTTTAAAATTTTGTTAAATTATAAATTAATTTCAGAATAATTTTCATCTTTGTGATTATCAGTATCACCATGCAGGAACATATTTAATTCCACCATTTCCTCAAAGCTACTTTGTGCCATTTAGAGTACGTTATGACTTATTAGTTATATAAATTGGGAATGTTTCCTGTTAAGCTTATGCCTAAGTATCTTTCTAAAATTTTATTTTACTATTGCACATGAGGCTTCTCTTCCATTATATTTCCATTCACAGTTATGTTTTAATATATGAAGACTTGATTTTGGTAATTTTACAACTCCATATTTTATAAGATAATTTCATTTCTGTTAGTACTGAATTGATTCTTCCAGATTTTTCTGGACATACAGTCATGTCACCTGCATGTGGAGATAATTTTACTTCGTCCTTTCTAAACTTTATACCTTTAACTGCTTTCTCTTGGCTATTTGCATTGGCTACTACATCTACACATTATTTATTATTATTTTTTGCATGTCTCAAACATTTTATTTTTTATATTTTTATTTATTTTTAAGCATTTACTTGTACAAATATGTGGCGTACAGTGTGTCGTTTCAATACATGCATATCCTACACAGTGGTTTGTTTAGGATCGATACCATAGCTTTGTACCTGTTAGCCCACCACTTCTCTTGTTCCCCCACCCCCTGGCCTCTGGTAACCATTATTCTACTCCCCACTTCTATGAAAACCACTTAAAAAAAAAAATATAGATTCCACATATGAGTGATATCATGTGATATTTGTCTTTCTGTGCCTGATTTACTTCACTTAACATGATGGTTTCCAGTTCCATCCATGTTGCTGCAAGTGATAAGCTATAATTTCTTTTTATAGCTGAATAGTATTCCATTATGTTTATGCCACAGTTTTTTTTTTTGTACATTCATCCATTGATGGGCATTTAGATTGATACTATAATTTCTTTTTATAGCTGAATAGTATTCCATTATGTTTATGCCACAGTTTTTTTTTTTTTTGTACATTCATCCATTGATGGGCATTTAGATTGATTCTATCTCTTGGCTATTGTGAACAGCATTGTGATGAACATGGGAGTGCAGGTATCTTTTCGATATATTGATTTCATTTCCTTTTGGTATATAACCAGTAGTGGAATGTCTGGGTCATAAGGCAGATCTATTTTTAGTTCTCTGAGGAACTTCCACACTGTTTTGCACAGTGGCTGTACCAATTTACATTCCCTCCAACAATGTAGGAGGGTTCCCTTTTCTCCACATCCTCTCCAGCATTTGTTATTTTCTATCTTGTTCATGAGAGCCGTTCTAACTGGGGTTAGATATGATATCTCACTGTGGTTTTAATTTGCATTTCCCTGATCATTAGTGACTTTAAGCATTTTTCATGTGTTTGTTGGCCATTTGTATGTCTTCTCTTGGGAAATGTCTATTCAGTTCCTTCGCCCATTTTTTAATTGGGTTATTTGTTTCTTTGCTGTTGAGTTGTTTGAAATCCAGAATAAAAAATATTCTGGAAATTAGCCCCTTGTCTGATGCATAGTTTGAAAACACTTTCTCCCATTTTGTAGGTTGTCTCTTCACTTTATTGACTGTGTCCCTTGATGTGCAGAAGCTTTCCAGTTTGAAGTAGTCTCATTTGCATATTTTTTGCTTTACTTGCCTGCACCTTTGTCGCTTCATTCAAAAAAGCACTGTCCACTTCCATTTCATGTAGCATTTGCCCTATGTTTTCTTCTAGTAGTTTCACAAATTTAGGTCTTCAGTCCATTTTGATTTTATTTGTGTGTATTTTTATGCCAGTACCATGCTGTTTTGGTTACTATAGACTTATAGTACATTTTGAAGTCAAGAAGTGTGATGCCTCCAATTTTTTACTTTTTGTTCAAGATTGCTCTAGCCATACAATATCTTCTGTGGTTCCATACAAGTTTTAAGATCATTTTTTCTATTTCTGTGAAGAATGTCATTGGCATTTTGATACGGATTGCATTGAATGTGTAGATTGTTTGGGGGAATATGGACATTTTGATGATGTTAATTCTGTCAACCCAAGAAGATGGGATATCTTTGTAATTGTTTGTATCCTGTTCAATTTTTTTCACCAATGTTTTGTAGTTTTTATTGTAGAGGTCTTTAACCTCATTGGTTTAATTTACTCCTAGGTGTTTTGATAGCTATTTTGAATGGGATTATTTTTTTGATTTCTTCTTCAGCAATTTCATTATTGTTGTATGGGAAGGCTATTGAATTTTACGTGTTGATTTTGTATCCTGACACTATGCTGAATTCATTCTTCAGCAATTTCATTATTGTTGTATGGGAAGGCTATTGAATTTTACGTGTTGATTTTGTATCTTGAAACCATGCTGAATTCATTTATTAGTTCTAGTAATTTTTTGGTGGAGCCTTTAGGGTTTTTATGTATATTGTTGTGTCATCTGTAAATAGAGATACTTTGACTTCCTCCTTTCTGATTTGGATGCCCTTTCAATGCTTTCACTTGCCTTATTGTGCTAGCTAAAACTCCTAGTAGCATTCTGAATAAGAGAAGGGACAGCAGGCATACTTGTCTTGCTCTAGATCCTGGAAGAAAAGCCTCTAATATTTGTCCATTTGGTATGATATTAGCTGTGGATTTGTCATTTATGGCCTTTATTGTGATGAGNTTTGTCCATTTGGTATGATATTAGCTGTGGATTTGTCATTTATGGCCTTTATTGTGATGAGGCATGCTCCTTCTATACCTAATTTGTTGAGTGCTTTTTATCACGGCGGGGGCGGGTGTTAGATTTTATCAAGTGCTTTTTCTGCATCTTTTGAAATGATCTTTTTTTTCTTCATTCTGTTGATGTGATGTATCACGCTTATTGTTTTTCATATGCTGAACCACCTTTGCATTCCTGGGATGAATCCCACTTGATCATGGTGAATGATCTGTTTAATGTGTTGTTGGATTCTGTTTGCTAGTATTTTGCTGAGAATTTTCACATCTGTTGTCATTATGGATATTGGTCTGTAGTTTTATTTTTTTCATATGTCTTTTTCTGGTTTTGGTATGAGGTTAATGTTGGCCTTGTAGAATGAGCTTGTAAGTATTCCCTCCTCTTTAATTCTTTGGAAGTGCTTGAGAAGAAGTGGTATTAGTTCTTTACATGTTTTGTAGAATT
>NW_007731198.1:251496-251999 GCF_000696425.1 Galeopterus variegatus
TGGTTTGGTCCAATCAGCCTAGAGTAGAGATTAATTGTGATGTTTTCTGGTTAATTTCTGTATGGATGATCTGTTTTTTGCTGAAAGTCGGGTGTTAAAGTCTCTAACTATTATTGTGTTGGAGTCTATTTATATCTCCTATAAGGTCTAACAGTAATTGCTTTATATAACTGAGTTCTCCCAAGTTGGGTGTGTATATATTTAAAATTGTTATATCCTCTTGTTGAGCTGATCCCTTTATCATTATATAATGACCTTCTTTATCTTTTTTTACTTTCCTTGGCTTGAAGTCTATTTCATCTGATATAAGTAGGGCTACTCCTTCTCTTTCTTGGTTTTCATTTCAGTGAAATATCTTTTCCCATCCCCTCACTTTCAGGTATTGTGTGTCTTTGTAGGTGAAGTGAGTTTCTCTCAGACAGCATATTGTTGGTTCTTGTTTTATAATCCATTGAGACACTCTATGCATTTTAATTCGTGCACTTATTCCATTTACATTTAGA
>NW_007731198.1:253477-255911 GCF_000696425.1 Galeopterus variegatus
TTTTTTTTTCTCCTTTAATTTGATAATTCATATGTTCTATCTTCAAGCTCACTGATTCTTTCCTCTGTTTGACTGAGTCTGCTGTAAGAGCTTTCTATCTAGTTTTGCAGTTCAGGTAATGTATCCATCATGTCTAGAATTTCTGTTTGATTTTTTTTTAATCAACTCAATTCCTTTGTTAAGTTTCTCATTCTGCTCCCACATTATTTTCCAGATATCATTTAACTTTCTCTCTCTATTTTCTTCTGACTCCCTGAACATCCTTAAGATAGTTATTCTGAATTCTGTGCAAGACATTTCATAAGTCTGCTGTTCCTCTGGGCCTGTTCCTGGTGCTTCATTTATTTCCTTCATTGTTGGCATATTTCTCTGTTCTTTCCCAATCTTTGTGTCTTTACATTGATGCCTGCACATTTGGGGAGACTGCTACCTCTTCAAGGTTTTATAGGTGTTCTTTGGTGGTGTTAGACCTTTACTGGTTAATATCAGAGCTTTGTCTCTGGTTTTTGGTTTTGGTTAATTGCAAGATTAGGGGAACTTCCCGTGGGGACCAGCACTTGAACTCTGAGGTTGTGCTAAATTGCTGCTTTGCTGCCGATTCTCTGGGGAAGCTTTTTGTGGGGACTGGATTTTAATTCTTGGCCTTTTAATCACTCTGGGTCTTGTGAGGTCAGATGCACCTGGGCTGTGTGGAAATTCTGGCCAGGACTGAGTATTTCTAGCCAACTGTGCCCCCCGCAGTTCTATCATACTGACCAGTCTCTAGTGAGTGGGCCTGTGCTGATCAGAAGACAGATCAGCTGTCCACTCTGTGCCCCACTGTTCTCCCAGTGGGACAACCTCCCTCCATCACTCCAAATGCTTCATGTGGGGTGTGTTGCGAACAGGTCCCTCATGATGACTTATCAGCCTCTGGGCAATTTCTTTCTTCAGTTGGCAGCAGTCTCTTGTTCCCGTGTGGGTCCACAAGAACCCCGTCAGTGTCTCATTGGACTGGAGGCTGATATAGTACACTCTGAGACACTCATCTCCCTCTAGACTCCAGGAAACTTCATTCAAAGGGTTCAGATGTGGGTTTTCCTAGCTCCTGCTCTGTGTGCTGCAGCTTCCTCCCACCTCTCACAGGGCCTGCCCTGAAATGACAGGGGCTTAAAACAGACACAGTGATTTCTTCTTTCTCTCTCACCATGGCTTCTCCCACCTTCATAAAGTCCATGGGTCTCTCCTCCACTTCCCCCAAGCTTCAGTGGCTCCAAGTTGGCAGTTTTTGCTTTTTAATAATCATAAATTGATTGATTGTGGGCAACAGTGATGCTGGGGACTGTCTATTCCACCATCTTGATCCACAGTATTAAATAGAAGTAAATATAATGGACATTTTTATCTTTCCTGACTTTATTGGGAAAGGCTCTAGTGTTTCCATACTAAAAAGATGTGGGCTTTGGGGCTCAAATACATATACACATACATGAATGCACACAGAAATCAAGTCATTCACGTTAAAAAAAAAACATTATATAAAGTTGAATTGAAAGTCTTTTAAACATGAATGGACATTATGTTAAACTCATAGATTTTGCACTGATATATAAAATATTTATTTCATTTATATATAATTGAATGCTTTTTAACATGAATGTGTATTAATTTTTAGGATTTGATCATATTATCTGTATCTTTTTCTTGATTTGTATAATAGATTACATTAATAAATTTCTTTAATTCACCTTTGCTTTCCTGGAGTGAACAATTCTTTGAATATAATATACTATTTTTGACGTGCTATTTGTTTACTAATATTTTATTTATGATTTTTGCATTGGTATTCACATGTGAGATTGGTTCGTAGCTTTCTTTTTGGGTGTAATCTTTGTCATATTTTTTGAAATCAATGTTATACAATTTTAAAAATGAATTAGAAAGTTTTTCTTCTATTTCTGTTCTCTGGAATGATTTGTAGAANAAAATCTATTTCATCAATCAATGTGTCTATCTCCTTCACTAAGCTGGAAGCTCTTGCAGGTATGTTCCATAAGTCATTCTCTGATGCACGCAGGGCATCCAACAATTCAATTAAATTTTAGCACCAGCTATCTGAAGTTAGCACAGATTCCACAAGTTTGGGGGCTCTGTACCATAAGACTTCCCCTACTTCAGATGCTAGCTGCAAGTCCTGGGTCTTCAGGCTACTTGTAATTCTGACCAACTGGCTTGACTACAAATTCAGGGGATCCTACAGACTCTCTTCTGGCTTGATGATTCTCCACAACCACTCACAGAACATACCGAAAGCACTGCATTATAAAGGACATAGCCAATTGGATGCCAAATGGAAGACGGGCAGGGCAAGATATTTGTTGAGAGAGAGAGGGGGCCACAGAGCTTCTATGCCCTCTCCAAGCATGCATCTTCCCAGCACAGGAATATGTTCCCT
>NW_007731198.1:256704-258265 GCF_000696425.1 Galeopterus variegatus
AGGGGATCCTACAGACTCTCTTCTGGCTTGATGATTCTCCACAACCACTCACAGAACATACTGAAAGCACTGCATTATAAAGGACATAGCCAATTGGATGCCAAATGGAAGACGGGCAGGGCAAGATATTTGTTGAGAGAGGGGGTCGCCACAGAGCTTCTATGCCCTCTCCAAGCATGCATCTTCCCAGCACAGGAATATGTTCCCTAACACAGAATCTCACCCAGCTTTGTCATTTCAGAGTTTTTATTTGTAGGTTCATTACATAGACATGATTGATTAAATCATTGGCCACATGATTGAGCTCAATCTCCAGCCCCCTCCCTTCCCTGGAGTTTAGAGGGTGGGACTGAAATTTCCAACCCTCTAAGCAGGTGCTTGGTATTATTTCTGGGGTGGCCAGTCCCTCCCTGGAAACTATTAGGAGCCCACTACTGGTCACTTTGTTAGCATAAACTCAGGGAATAGTTGAAAGGGGCTCATTATGAATACCAAAAGACACTCCTCACTCAGGAAAATTCCAAGGGTTTTAGGAGCTCTGTGCCAGGAATTTGGGGCAAAGACCAAATATATTTTTTATTTTACCACAGGGGACATACTCTGTGTTTCTTTAGTGTCTAGCTGATATTGTGACTAGCACCAGTAGTAGGTGCACAGTAATTATATATTCAATAGAGTAAATGAGCTGTATTAGTGTCAATTAGTATGGCCGTAGTTTACTTCAGGAAGGAAATTTGAACTAGCTTTATGCACATGATATTTGGTAATGCTAATTCATTGAATATCTTTTAAGACCTCCCAAAATTGCAGGTTGCTCCAAAATCCTGCAGCCCATGGACCTGAAATCTTGATTTAAGAATCACCAATGTTAATCTTTTGATCAAAGTTTTCATTGTAACTTATCAAGTCTACAGCTAAATGAAAGCATGAATTTTGTATCGATTCAAGTGGGAGAACACTTGGGATAGGTTGAAACACCAGTTGTTTTTATTGCTTTCTTATTATACAGGTAAATTTTAAGAGTGTTTTCTCTAGAGGTTTTAACATCTCTATTCAAATTGTGTGTGTGTGTGTGTGTGTGTGTGTGTGTGTGTGTGTGTGTATTCTACCATGTATTCCAATGGGAAAAGATGTAGTTTTCAGATGGGATCACTTGAGAACAGGAACCAATTCAATCTGACAGACATACCTGATACCCAGTTAATCCTCAACATCTTGATCTGGATTTTGTAATTCTGTTGTATAGTGTAGGAAAAGCAACTGTGTTATGTGAGAGATGAAACTTTGCAGTGTTCTCATGTTTTATATTTTCAGTCTGTCTTAGAATTTCTCCATCTGGATGAGTAATGCAGAGGGACTGTTTTCTTCCATTGCTATCATCTCTTACCTGAATTATTAATATATGTTTGTTTATAATCCATTACCTTTAAAAAAGAGTCATGGATGGGGCCGGCCTGGTGGCGCACTGCTACAGTGCGCCACTTGGGAAGCGCGGTGGCACTCCCGCCGAGGGTTCAGATCCCACATACGGACCGGTTCCTGCTCACTGGCTGAGCGAGGT
>NW_007731198.1:259662-261319 GCF_000696425.1 Galeopterus variegatus
TGGTAAGACTGAGAGTTATGACATCATAGAAAAAAATCATGTATATCTGATTTCAAACCCTGGCTCAGCCATTTAACACTCTGATCTGATTTTCCCACCTGTAAGTAGGAAAAACACAAACAAACTAAATCTCCTTTGCAGGGTTTCTGTGTAAAGGGCCCAGCATAACACCTGAAAATTGGCAGTTGCTCAGGGGAGCTCACAGTGCCTGGAGGTGATCCAGCCTGGATGAGACCACTACTTGGAGGAGGTACTGCAAAGATGGTCTCAGCATCACCTGGGTAACATATTTGATGATTCCAAGGCACTTCCCAACACGAAGCCATTCTTTCTGACTCCTTACCCAGCGATGCATCTGTAACTGTTTTTAAAATATGTGTGCTCTAGACTCACATAGCATCTTTTCAACATATGACTTATAATCTTAAAATTCCAGCTACTAAAGTCAATTGAGAAACTGCATTTGCCAATTTGACAGAGGTTAACACTCCAAGTAAGAGAGTCTCTGTTTGAACAAAACCTGAATGTAATCCAGAAGGAGGTTTAATGAAGTGTATTCTTCTGTAATAGGCATATTTTTAGTATTCCAATATTGATAGGAGAGGAGTGTGTAGCTCACGCAAAACTTTTTGTTTGTTTTGGACTAGGATTTTTTAAAGCATGAGTTCATTATAAAACAAAACAAGAGAAACACAACTTTTCTTTATAAAAACATAGAAATAGAATGGACCCTAAGAGGAGCCAAACAGAGGATGTCCACTAGGCACACACATCACTCCTTTACCTTGCATTCCCAGGACAACTTTGACAAGCCAGTTGGTCACAGCCACTCTCACCACTGAGCTCATTCTAGGGCTCAACATTTTTTAAGTCTCATCTTAGAAAGTGACTACAAATCAATTGGAGCTAACAAGTGCACTTTTGTTTTTAATCTAAGCCATTCTTTTACTCACAACCTATTCTAAGTCACCCAATTATCAACTTCATCCCTAGCATTATTAGAAAAATTAATTTGGGTCACTAGCTCTCTTTATTATAAAAATTCTCAAAAGAGAAATTCTACAAAGAAATTCATCATTGGTGATTGTCATAGTTTACTCTAATTGAGTTACCAGAAATGGTATATCTCATGAAGATACTGACAAGATTAGAGAAATCCTGGCTCCTTCTTGGCACGTATCCACTTATGACAGAAATGTATACTTTCTTATTTATATTAAAATGAGAATTTCTTTGTTGTTACTTATACTTGTTTCATAAAATACAACATGGTTCTGATTGATTGTGTTGATTCTTTCTGAGAGGTAGTTTAAAAAGGTTTGATGAAAAAGACCTTCTAAACAAAAAATTTGAAGAACCCAGAAAGGAACAGAAAAAAGGATAATTTTAAGTACCTGGAAATCTAAAACTCAGTACTTCAGAGAGACCAAACTCAAAGTTTAAAGGCAAAAAGCACTGAAAAAAATGTAATATTTAGTTCAAAAATAGAAATAAACTATCAATAATATAAAACAATACTCCAACAGAAAAATGGGCAAAAAACATGAATGGATAGTTGATGAAATAAGTGATAGGAATAAATTTAAAGTGATTTAAAATGTCCATACGCTTTAATAATAAAAAAATTTCTAATCAAATATACAGTAAGGTACATTTT